>NC_090948.1:28215441-28417941 GCF_040807025.1 Struthio camelus | reverse complement strand
GGCAGCAATCTTGGGGCAGCCCCGCAGTGCCTTGCACAAGTCCTCCACAGCCCCACTGCACCTGCGCCTCCAGCCTTTCCCACTCTCCTAACCCTAACCCTAACCCTAAGGCTAAGGCTAAGGCTAATGTGAGGGGTGGCCCCAGTGTCACCCCATCAGCGGCCTAGCTGCCTGAAAAGACAAAGTAGTCCTGGCAGCAATCTTGGGGCAGCCCCGCAGTGCCTTGCGCAAGTCCTCCACAGCCCCACTGCACCTGCGCCTCCAGCCTTTCCCACTCTCCTAACCCTAACCCTAACCCTAACCCTAAGGCTAAGGCTAAGGCTAATGTGAGGGGTGGCCTCAGTGTCACCCCATCAGCAGCCTAGCTGCCTGAAAAGACAAAGTAGTCCTGGCAGCAATCTTGGGGCAGCCCCGCAGTGCCTTGCGCAAGTCCTCCACAGCCCCACTGCACCTGGGCCTCCAGCCTTTCCCACTCTCCTAACCCTAACCCTAACCCTAACCCTAACCCTAACCCTAACCCTAAGGCTAAGGCTAATGTGAGGGGTGGCCCCAGTGTCACCCCATCAGCGGCCTAGTTGCCTGAAAAGACAAAGTAGTCCTGGCAGCAATCTTGGGGCAGCCCCGCAGTGCCTTGCGCAAGTCCTCCACAGCCCCACTGCACCTGGGCCTCCAGCCTTTCCCACTCTCCTAACCCTAACCCTAACCCTAACCCTAAGGCTAAGGCTAATGTGAGGGGTGGCCTCAGTGTCACCCCATCAGCGGCCTAGCTGCCTGAAAAGACAAAGTAGTCCTGGCAGCAATCTTGGGGCAGCCCCGCAGTGCCTTGCGCAAGTCCTCCACAGCCCCACTGCACCTGCGCCTCCAGCCTTTCCCACTCTCCTAACCCTAACCCTAACCCTAACCCTAACCCTAAGGCTAAGGCTAATGTGAGGGGTGGCCCCAGTGTCACCCCATCAGCGGCCTAGCTGCCTGAAAAGACAAAGTAGTCCTGGCAGCAATCTTGGGGCAGCCCCGCAGTGCCTTGCGCAAGTCCTCCACAGCCCCACTGCACCTGCGCCTCCAGCCTTTCCCACTCTCCTAACCCTAACCCTAACCCTAACCCTAACCCTAAGGCTAAGGCTAAGGCTAATGTGAGGGGTGGCCTCAGTGTCACCCCATCAGCGGCCTAGCTGCCTGAAAAGACAAAGTAGTCCTGGCAGCAATCTTGGGGCAGCCCCGCAGTGCCTTGAGCAAGTCCTCCACAGCCCCACTGCACCTGCGCCTCCAGCCTTTCCCACTCTCCTAACCCTAACCCTAACCCTAACCCTAAGGCTAAGGCTAATGTGAGGGGTGGCCCCAGTGTCACCCCATCAGCGGCCTAGCTGCCTGAAAAGACAAAGTAGTCCTGGCAGCAATCTTGGGGCAGCCCCGCAGTGCCTTGCGCAAGTCCTCCACAGCCCCACTGCACCTGGGCCTCCAGCCTTTCCCACTCTCCTAACCCTAACCCTAACCCTAACCCTAACCCTAAGGCTAAGGCTAATGGGAGGGGTGGCCTCAGTGTCACCCCATCAGCGGCCTAGCTGCCTGAAAAGACAAAGTAGTCCTGGCAGCAATCTTGGGGCAGCCCCGCAGTGCCTTGCGCAAGTCCTCCACAGCCCCACTGCACCTGCGCCTCCAGCCTTTCCCACTCTCCTAACCCTAACCCTAACCCTAACCCTAACCCTAAGGCTAAGGCTAAGGCTAATGTGAGGGGTGGCCCCAGTGTCACCCCATCAGCGGCCTAGCTGCCTGAAAAGACAAAGTAGTCCTGGCAGCAATCTTGGGGCAGCCCCGCAGTGCCTTGCGCAAGTCCTCCACAGCCCCACTGCACCTGCGCCTCCAGCCTTTCCCACTCTCCTAACCCTAACCCTAACCCTAACCCTAAGGCTAAGGCTAAGGCTAATGTGAGGGGTGGCCCCAGTGTCACCCCATCAGCGGCCTAGCTGCCTGAAAAGACAAAGTAGTCCTGGCAGCAATCTTGGGGCAGCCCCGCAGTGCCTTGCGCAAGTCCTCCACAGCCCCACTGCACCTGCGCCTCCAGCCTTTCCCACTCTCCTAACCCTAACCCTAACCCTAAGGCTAAGGCTAAGGCTAATGTGAGGGGTGGCCTCAGTGTCACCCCATCAGCGGCCTAGCTGCCTGAAAAGACAAAGTAGTCCTGGCAGCAATCTTGGGGCAGCCCCGCAGTGCCTTGCGCAAGTCCTCCACAGCCCCACTGCACCTGGGCCTCCAGCCTTTCCCACTCTCCTAACCCTAACCCTAACCCTAACCCTAAGGCTAAGGCTAAGGCTAATGTGAGGGGTGGCCCCAGTGTCACCCCATCAGCGGCCTAGCTGCCTGAAAAGACAAAGTAGTCCTGGCAGCAATCTTGGGGCAGCCCCGCAGTGCCTTGCGCAAGTCCTCCACAGCCCCACTGCACCTGCGCCTCCAGCCTTTCCCACTCTCCTAACCCTAACCCTAACCCTAACCCTAAGGCTAAGGCTAAGGCTAATGTGAGGGGTGGCCCCAGTGTCACCCCATCAGCGGCCTAGCTGCCTGAAAAGACAAAGTAGTCCTGGCAGCAATCCTGGGGCAGCCCCGCAGTGCCTTGCGCAAGTCCTCCACAGCCCCACTGCACCTGGGCCTCCAGCCTTTCCCACTCTCATAACCCTAACCCTAACCCTAACCCTAAGGCTAAGGCTAAGGCTAATGTGAGGGGTGGCCTCAGTGTCACCCCATCAGCGGCCTGGCTGCCTGAAAAGACAAAGTAGTCCTGGCAGCAATCTTGGGGCAGCCCCGCAGTGCCTTGCGCAAGTCCTCCACAGCCCCACTGCACCTGGGCCTCCAGCCTTTCCCACTCTCCTAACCCTAACCCTAACCCTAACCCTAAGGCTAAGGCTAAGGCTAAGGCTAATGTGAGGGGTGGCCCCAGTGTCACCCCATCAGCGGCCTAGCTGCCTGAAAAGACAAAGTAGTCCTGGCAGCAATCTTGGGGCAGCCCCGCAGTGCCTTGCGCAAGTCCTCCACAGCCCCACTGCACCTGCGCCTCCAGCCTTTCCCACTCTCCTAACCCTAACCCTAACCCTAACCCTAAGGCTAAGGCTAAGGCTAATGTGAGGGGTGGCCTCAGTGTCACCCCATCAGCAGCCTAGCTGCCTGAAAAGACAAAGTAGTCCTGGCAGCAATCTTGGGGCAGCCCCGCAGTGCCTTGCGCAAGTCCTCCACAGCCCCACTGCACCTGCGCCTCCAGCCTTTCCCACTCTCCTAACCCTAACCCTAACCCTAAGGCTAAGGCTAAGGCTAATGTGAGGGGTGGCCCCAGTGTCACCCCATCAGCGGCCTAGCTGCCTGAAAAGACAAAGTAGTCCTGGCAGCAATCTTGGGGCAGCCCCGCAGTGCCTTGCGCAAGTCCTCCACAGCCCCACTGCACCTGGGCCTCCAGCCTTTCCCACTCTCCTAACCCTAACCCTAACCCTAACCCTAACCCTAAGGCTAAGGCTAATGGGAGGGGTGGCCTCAGTGTCACCCCATCAGCGGCCTAGCTGCCTGAAAAGACAAAGTAGTCCTGGCAGCAATCTTGGGGCAGCCCCGCAGTGCCTTGCGCAAGTCCTCCACAGCCCCACTGCACCTGCGCCTCCAGCCTTTCCCACTCTCCTAACCCTAACCCTAACCCTAACCCTAACCCTAAGGCTAAGGCTAAGGCTAATGTGAGGGGTGGCCCCAGTGTCACCCCATCAGCGGCCTAGCTGCCTGAAAAGACAAAGTAGTCCTGGCAGCAATCTTGGGGCAGCCCCGCAGTGCCTTGCGCAAGTCCTCCACAGCCCCACTGCACCTGCGCCTCCAGCCTTTCCCACTCTCCTAACCCTAACCCTAACCCTAACCCTAAGGCTAAGGCTAAGGCTAATGTGAGGGGTGGCCCCAGTGTCACCCCATCAGCGGCCTAGCTGCCTGAAAAGACAAAGTAGTCCTGGCAGCAATCTTGGGGCAGCCCCGCAGTGCCTTGCGCAAGTCCTCCACAGCCCCACTGCACCTGCGCCTCCAGCCTTTCCCACTCTCCTAACCCTAACCCTAACCCTAAGGCTAAGGCTAAGGCTAATGTGAGGGGTGGCCTCAGTGTCACCCCATCAGCGGCCTAGCTGCCTGAAAAGACAAAGTAGTCCTGGCAGCAATCTTGGGGCAGCCCCGCAGTGCCTTGCGCAAGTCCTCCACAGCCCCACTGCACCTGCGCCTCCAGCCTTTCCCACTCTCCTAACCCTAACCCTAACCCTAACCCTAAGGCTAAGGCTAAGGCTAATGTGAGGGGTGGCCCCAGTGTCACCCCATCAGCGGCCTAGCTGCCTGAAAAGACAAAGTAGTCCTGGCAGCAATCTTGGGGCAGCCCCGCAGTGCCTTGCGCAAGTCCTCCACAGCCCCACTGCACCTGCGCCTCCAGCCTTTCCCACTCTCCTAACCCTAACCCTAACCCTAACCCTAACCCTAAGGCTAAGGCTAATGTGAGGGGTGGCCCCAGTGTCACCCCATCAGCGGCCTAGCTGCCTGAAAAGACAAAGTAGTCCTGGCAGCAATCCTGGGGCAGCCCCGCAGTGCCTTGCGCAAGTCCTCCACAGCCCCACTGCACCTGGGCCTCCAGCCTTTCCCACTCTCATAACCCTAACCCTAACCCTAACCCTAAGGCTAAGGCTAAGGCTAATGTGAGGGGTGGCCTCAGTGTCACCCCATCAGCGGCCTAGCTGCCTGAAAAGACAAAGTAGTCCTGGCAGCAATCTTGGGGCAGCCCCGCAGTGCCTTGCGCAAGTCCTCCACAGCCCCACTGCACCTGGGCCTCCAGCCTTTCCCACTCTCCTAACCCTAACCCTAACCCTAACCCTAAGGCTAAGGCTAAGGCTAAGGCTAATGTGAGGGGTGGCCCCAGTGTCACCCCATCAGCGGCCTAGCTGCCTGAAAAGACAAAGTAGTCCTGGCAGCAATCTTGGGGCAGCCCCGCAGTGCCTTGCGCAAGTCCTCCACAGCCCCACTGCACCTGCGCCTCCAGCCTTTCCCACTCTCCTAACCCTAACCCTAACCCTAACCCTAAGGCTAAGGCTAAGGCTAATGTGAGGGGTGGCCTCAGTGTCACCCCATCAGCAGCCTAGCTGCCTGAAAAGACAAAGTAGTCCTGGCAGCAATCTTGGGGCAGCCCCGCAGTGCCTTGCGCAAGTCCTCCACAGCCCCACTGCACCTGCGCCTCCAGCCTTTCCCACTCTCCTAACCCTAACCCTAACCCTAAGGCTAAGGCTAAGGCTAATGTGAGGGGTGGCCCCAGTGTCACCCCATCAGCGGCCTAGCTGCCTGAAAAGACAAAGTAGTCCTGGCAGCAATCTTGGGGCAGCCCCGCAGTGCCTTGAGCAAGTCCTCCACAGCCCCACTGCACCTGCGCCTCCAGCCTTTCCCACTCTCCTAACCCTAACCCTAACCCTAACCCTAAGGCTAAGGCTAATGTGAGGGGTGGCCCCAGTGTCACCCCATCAGCGGCCTAGCTGCCTGAAAAGACAAAGTAGTCCTGGCAGCAATCTTGGGGCAGCCCCGCAGTGCCTTGCGCAAGTCCTCCACAGCCCCACTGCACCTGCGCCTCCAGCCTTTCCCACTCTCCTAACCCTAACCCTAACCCTAACCCTAAGGCTAAGGCTAAGGCTAATGTGAGGGGTGGCCCCAGTGTCACCCCATCAGCGGCCTAGCTGCCTGAAAAGACAAAGTAGTCCTGGCAGCAATCTTGGGGCAGCCCCGCAGTGCCTTGCGCAAGTCCTCCACAGCCCCACTGCACCTGGGCCTCCAGCCTTTCCCACTCTCCTAACCCTAACCCTAACCCTAATCCTAAGGCTAAGGCTAAGGCTAATGTGAGGGGTGGCCTCAGTGTCACCCCATCAGCGGCCTAGCTGTCTGAAAAGACAAAGTAGTCCTGGCAGCAATCTTGGGGCAGCCCCGCAGTGCCTTGCGCAAGTCCTCCACAGCCCCACTGCACCTGCGCCTCCAGCCTTTCCCACTCTCCTAACCCTAACCCTAACCCTAACCCTAAGGCTAAGGCTAAGGCTAATGGGAGGGGTGGCCTCAGTGTCACCCCATCAGCGGCCTAGCTGCCTGAAAAGACAAAGTAGTCCTGGCAGCAATCTTGGGGCAGCCCCGCAGTGCCTTGCGCAAGTCCTCCACAGCCCCACTGCACCTGCGCCTCCAGCCTTTCCCACTCTCCTAACCCTAACCCTAACCCTAATCCTAAGGCTAAGGCTAAGGCTAATGTGAGGGGTGGCCTCAGTGTCACCCCATCAGCGGCCTAGCTGCCTGAAAAGACAAAGTAGTCCTGGCAGCAATCTTGGGGCAGCCCCGCAGTGCCTTGCGCAAGTCCTCCACAGCCCCACTGCACCTGCGCCTCCAGCCTTTCCCACTCTCCTAACCCTAACCCTAACCCTAACCCTAACCCTAAGGCTAATGGGAGGGGTGGCCTCAGTGTCACCCCATCAGCGGCCTAGCTGCCTGAAAAGACAAAGTAGTCCTGGCAGCAATCTTGGGGCAGCCCCGCAGTGCCTTGCGCAAGTCCTCCACAGCCCCACTGCACCTGGGCCTCCAGCCTTTCCCACTCTCCTAACCCTAACCCTAACCCTAACCCTAAGGCTAAGGCTAATGGGAGGGGTGGCCCCAGTGTCACCCCATCAGCGGCCTAGCTGCCTGAAAAGACAAAGTAGTCCTGGCAGCAATCTTGGGGCAGCCCCGCAGTGCCTTGCGCAAGTCCTCCACAGCCCCACTGCACCTGGGCCTCCAGCCTTTCCCACTCTCCTAACCCTAACCCTAACCCTAACCCTAAGGCTAAGGCTAAGGCTAATGGGAGGGGTGGCCTCAGTGTCACCCCATCAGCGGCCTAGCTGCCTGAAAAGACAAAGTAGTCCTGGCAGCAATCTTGGGGCAGCCCCGCAGTGCCTTGCGCAAGTCCTCCACAGCCCCACTGCACCTGGGCCTCCAGCCTTTCCCACTCTCCTAACCCTAACCCTAACCCTAACCCTAAACCTAACCCTAAGGCTAAGGCTAATGTGAGGGGTGGCCCCAGTGTCACCCCATCAGCGGCCTAGTTGCCTGAAAAGACAAAGTAGTCCTGGCAGCAATCTTGGGGCAGCCCCGCAGTGCCTTGCGCAAGTCCTCCACAGCCCCACTGCACCTGCGCCTCCAGCCTTTCCCACTCTCCTAACCCTAACCCTAACCCTAACCCTAAGGCTAAGGCTAAGGCTAATGTGCGGGGTGGCCCCAGTGTCACCCCATCAGCGGCCTAGCTGCCTGAAAAGACAAAGTAGTCCTGGCAGCAATCTTGGGGCAGCCCCGCAGTGCCTTGCGCAAGTCCTCCACAGCCCCACTGCACCTGCGCCTCCAGCCTTTCCCACTCTCCTAACCCTAACCCTAACCCTAACCCTAAGGCTAAGGCTAATGTGAGGGGTGGCCCCAGTGTCACCCCATCAGCGGCCTAGCTGCCTGAAAAGACAAAGTAGTCCTGGCAGCAATCTTGGGGCAGCCCCGCAGTGCCTTGCGCAAGTCCTCCACAGCCCCACTGCACCTGGGCCTCCAGCCTTTCCCACTCTCCTAACCCTAACCCTAACCCTAACCCTAAACCTAACCCTAAGGCTAAGGCTAATGTGAGGGGTGGCCCCAGTGTCACCCCATCAGCGGCCTAGCTGCCTGAAAAGACAAAGTAGTCCTGGCAGCAATCTTGGGGCAGCCCCGCAGTGCCTTGCGCAAGTCCTCCACAGCCCCACTGCACCTGGGCCTCCAGCCTTTCCCACTCTCCTAACCCTAACCCTAACCCTAAGGCTAAGGCTAAGGCTAATGTGAGGGGTGGCCCCAGTGTCACCCCATCAGCAGCCTAGCTGCCTGAAAAGACAAAGTAGTCCTGGCAGCAATCTTGGGGCAGCCCCACAGTGCCTTGCGCAAGTCCTCCACAGCCCCACTGCACCTGCGCCTCCAGCCTTTCCCACTCTCCTAACCCTAACCCTAACCCTAACCCTAAGGCTAAGGCTAAGGCTAATGTGAGGGGTGGCCCCAGTGTCACCCCATCAGCGGCCTAGCTGCCTGAAAAGACAAAGTAGTCCTGGCAGCAATCTTGGGGCAGCCCCGCAGTGCCTTGCGCAAGTCCTCCACAGCCCCACTGCACCTGCGCCTCCAGCCTTTCCCACTCTCCTAACCCTAACCCTAACCCTAACCCTAATGCTAAGGCTAAGGCTAATGTGAGGGGTGGCCCCAGTGTCACCCCATCAGCGGCCTAGCTGCCTGAAAAGACAAAGTAGTCCTGGCAGCAATCTTGGGGCAGCCCCGCAGTGCCTTGCGCAAGTCCTCCACAGCCCCACTGCACTTGGGCCTCCAGCCTTTCCCACTCTCCTAACCCTAACCCTAACCCTAACCCTAACCCTAACCCTAACCCTAAGGCTAATGTGATGGGTGGCCTCAGTGTCACCCCATCAGCGGCCTAGCTGCCTGAAAAGACAAAGTAGTCCTGGCAGCAATCTTGGGGCAGCCCCGCAGTGCCTTGCGCAAGTCCTCCACAGCCCCACTGCACCTGGGCCTCCAGCCTTTCCCACTCTCCTAACCCTAACCCTAACCCTAACCCTAACCCTAACCCTAAGGCTAAGGCTAAGGCTAATGTGAGGGGTGGCCCCAGTGTCACCCCATCAGCGGCCTAGCTGCCTGAAAAGACAAAGTAGTCCTGGCAGCAATCTTGGGGCAGCCCCGCAGTGCCTTGCGCAAGTCCTCCACAGCCCCACTGCACCTGCGCCTCCAGCCTTTCCCACTCTCCTAACCCTAACCCTAACCCTAACCCTAAGGCTAAGGCTAAGGCTAATGTGAGGGGTGGCCCCAGTGTCACCCCATCAGCGGCCTAGCTGCCTGAAAAGACAAAGTAGTCCTGGCAGCAATCTTGGGGCAGCCCCGCAGTGCCTTGCGCAAGTCCTCCACAGCCCCACTGCACCTGCGCCTCCAGCCTTTCCCACTCTCCTAACCCTAACCCTAACCCTAACCCTAACCCTAAGGCTAAGGCTAAGGCTAATGTGAGGGGTGGCCTCAGTGTCACCCCATCAGCGGCCTAGCTGCCTGAAAAGACAAAGTAGTCCTGGCAGCAATCTTGGGGCAGCCCCGCAGTGCCTTGCGCAAGTCCTCCACAGCCCCACTGCACCTGCGCCTCCAGCCTTTCCCACTCTCCTAACCCTAACCCTAACCCTAAGGCTAAGGCTAATGTGAGGGGTGGCCCCAGTGTCACCCCATCAGCGGCCTAGCTGCCTGAAAAGACAAAGTAGTCCTGGCAGCAATCTTGGGGCAGCCCCGCAGTGCCTTGCGCAAGTCCTCCACAGCCCCACTGCACCTGGGCCTCCAGCCTTTCCCACTCTCCTAACCCTAACCCTAACCCTAACCCTAACCCTAAGGCTAAGGCTAAGGCTAATGTGAGGGGTGGCCCCAGTGTCACCCCATCAGCGGCCTAGCTGCCTGAAAAGACAAAGTAGTCCTGGCAGCAATCTTGGGGCAGCCCCGCAGTGCCTTGCGCAAGTCCTCCACAGCCCCACTGCACCTGGGCCTCCAGCCTTTCCCACTCTCCTAACCCTAACCCTAACCCTAAGGCTAAGGCTAAGGCTAATGTGAGGGGTGGCCCCAGTGTCACCCCATCAGCAGCCTAGCTGCCTGAAAAGACAAAGTAGTCCTGGCAGCAATCTTGGGGCAGCCCCACAGTGCCTTGCGCAAGTCCTCCACAGCCCCACTGCACCTGCGCCTCCAGCCTTTCCCACTCTCCTAACCCTAACCCTAACCCTAACCCTAAGGCTAAGGCTAAGGCTAATGTGAGGGGTGGCCCCAGTGTCACCCCATCAGCGGCCTAGCTGCCTGAAAAGACAAAGTAGTCCTGGCAGCAATCTTGGGGCAGCCCCGCAGTGCCTTGCGCAAGTCCTCCACAGCCCCACTGCACCTGCGCCTCCAGCCTTTCCCACTCTCCTAACCCTAACCCTAACCCTAACCCTAAGGCTAAGGCTAAGGCTAATGTGAGGGGTGGCCCCAGTGTCACCCCATCAGCGGCCTAGCTGCCTGAAAAGACAAAGTAGTCCTGGCAGCAATCTTGGGGCAGCCCCGCAGTGCCTTGCGCAAGTCCTCCACAGCCCCACTGCACTTGGGCCTCCAGCCTTTCCCACTCTCCTAACCCTAACCCTAACCCTAACCCTAACCCTAACCCTAACCCTAAGGCTAATGTGAGGGGTGGCCTCAGTGTCACCCCATCAGCGGCCTAGCTGCCTGAAAAGACAAAGTAGTCCTGGCAGCAATCTTGGGGCAGCCCCGCAGTGCCTTGCGCAAGTCCTCCACAGCCCCACTGCACCTGGGCCTCCAGCCTTTCCCACTCTCCTAACCCTAACCCTAACCCTAACCCTAACCCTAACCCTAAGGCTAAGGCTAAGGCTAATGTGAGGGGTGGCCCCAGTGTCACCCCATCAGCGGCCTAGCTGCCTGAAAAGACAAAGTAGTCCTGGCAGCAATCTTGGGGCAGCCCCGCAGTGCCTTGCGCAAGTCCTCCACAGCCCCACTGCACCTGGGCCTCCAGCCTTTCCCACTCTCCTAACCCTAACCCTAACCCTAACCCTAAGGCTAAGGCTAAGGCTAATGTGAGGGGTGGCCCCAGTGTCACCCCATCAGCGGCCTAGCTGCCTGAAAAGACAAAGTAGTCCTGGCAGCAATCTTGGGGCAGCCCCGCAGTGCCTTGCGCAAGTCCTCCACAGCCCCACTGCACCTGCGCCTCCAGCCTTTCCCACTCTCCTAACCCTAACCCTAACCCTAACCCTAACCCTAAGGCTAAGGCTAAGGCTAATGTGAGGGGTGGCCTCAGTGTCACCCCATCAGCGGCCTAGCTGCCTGAAAAGACAAAGTAGTCCTGGCAGCAATCTTGGGGCAGCCCCGCAGTGCCTTGCGCAAGTCCTCCACAGCCCCACTGCACCTGCGCCTCCAGCCTTTCCCACTCTCCTAACCCTAACCCTAACCCTAAGGCTAAGGCTAATGTGAGGGGTGGCCTCAGTGTCACCCCATCAGCGGCCTAGCTGCCTGAAAAGACAAAGTAGTCCTGGCAGCAATCTTGGGGCAGCCCCGCAGTGCCTTGCGCAAGTCCTCCACAGCCCCACTGCACCTGGGCCTCCAGCCTTTCCCACTCTCCTAACCCTAACCCTAACCCTAAGGCTAAGGCTAAGGCTAATGTGAGGGGTGGCCCCAGTGTCACCCCATCAGCGGCCTAGCTGCCTGAAAAGACAAAGTAGTCCTGGCAGCAATCTTGGGGCAGCCCCGCAGTGCCTTGCGCAAGTCCTCCACAGCCCCACTGCACCTGGGCCTCCAGCCTTTCCCACTCTCCTAACCCTAACCCTAACCCTAACCCTAAGGCTAAGGCTAAGGCTAATGGGAGGGGTGGCCTCAGTGTCACCCCATCAGCGGCCTAGCTGCCTGAAAAGACAAAGTAGTCCTGGCAGCAATCTTGGGGCAGCCCCGCAGTGCCTTGCGCAAGTCCTCCACAGCCCCACTGCACCTGCGCCTCCAGCCTTTCCCACTCTCCTAACCCTAACCCTAACCCTAACCCTAAGGCTAAGGCTAATGTGAGGGGTGGCCCCAGTGTCACCCCATCAGCGGCCTAGCTGCCTGAAAAGACAAAGTAGTCCTGGCAGCAATCTTGGGGCAGCCCCGCAGTGCCTTGCGCAAGTCCTCCACAGCCCCACTGCACCTGGGCCTCCAGCCTTTCCCACTCTCCTAACCCTAACCCTAACCCTAACCCTAAACCTAACCCTAAGGCTAAGGCTAATGTGAGGGGTGGCCCCAGTGTCACCCCATCAGCGGCCTAGTTGCCTGAAAAGACAAAGTAGTCCTGGCAGCAATCTTGGGGCAGCCCCGCAGTGCCTTGCGCAAGTCCTCCACAGCCCCACTGCACCTGCGCCTCCAGCCTTTCCCACTCTCCTAACCCTAACCCTAACCCTAACCCTAAGGCTAAGGCTAAGGCTAATGTGCGGGGTGGCCCCAGTGTCACCCCATCAGCGGCCTAGCTGCCTGAAAAGACAAAGTAGTCCTGGCAGCAATCTTGGGGCAGCCCCGCAGTGCCTTGCGCAAGTCCTCCACAGCCCCACTGCACCTGCGCCTCCAGCCTTTCCCACTCTCCTAACCCTAACCCTAACCCTAAGGCTAAGGCTAAGGCTAAGGCTAATGTGAGGGGTGGCCTCAGTGTCACCCCATCAGCGGCCTAGCTGCCTGAAAAGACAAAGTAGTCCTGGCAGCAATCTTGGGGCAGCCCCGCAGTGCCTTGAGCAAGTCCTCCACAGCCCCACTGCACCTGCGCCTCCAGCCTTTCCCACTCTCCTAACCCTAACCCTAACCCTAACCCTAACCCTAAGGCTAAGGCTAATGTGAGGGGTGGCCCCAGTGTCACCCCATCAGCGGCCTAGCTGCCTGAAAAGACAAAGTAGTCCTGGCAGCAATCTTGGGGCAGCCCCGCAGTGCCTTGCGCAAGTCCTCCACAGCCCCACTGCACCTGGGCCTCCAGCCTTTCCCACTCTCCTAACCCTAACCCTAACCCTAAGGCTAAGGCTAAGGCTAATGTGAGGGGTGGCCCCAGTGTCACCCCATCAGCGGCCTAGCTGCCTGAAAAGACAAAGTAGTCCTGGCAGCAATCTTGGGGCAGCCCCGCAGTGCCTTGCGCAAGTCCTCCACAGCCCCACTGCACCTGCGCCTCCAGCCTTTCCCACTCTCCTAACCCTAACCCTAACCCTAACCCTAAGGCTAAGGCTAAGGCTAATGTGAGGGGTGGCCCCAGTGTCACCCCATCAGCGGCCTAGCTGCCTGAAAAGACAAAGTAGTCCTGGCAGCAATCTTGGGGCAGCCCCGCAGTGCCTTGCGCAAGTCCTCCACAGCCCCACTGCACCTGCGCCTCCAGCCTTTCCCACTCTCCTAACCCTAACCCTAACCCTAACCCTAACCCTAAGGCTAAGGCTAAGGCTAATGTGAGGGGTGGCCCCAGTGTCACCCCATCAGCGGCCTAGCTGCCTGAAAAGACAAAGTAGTCCTGGCAGCAATCTTGGGGCAGCCCCGCAGTGCCTTGCGCAAGTCCTCCACAGCCCCACTGCACTTGGGCCTCCAGCCTTTCCCACTCTCCTAACCCTAACCCTAACCCTAACCCTAACCCTAACCCTAACCCTAAGGCTAATGTGAGGGGTGGCCTCAGTGTCACCCCATCAGCGGCCTAGCTGCCTGAAAAGACAAAGTAGTCCTGGCAGCAATCTTGGGGCAGCCCCGCAGTGCCTTGCGCAAGTCCTCCACAGCCCCACTGCACCTGGGCCTCCAGCCTTTCCCACTCTCCTAACCCTAACCCTAACCCTAACCCTAACCCTAACCCTAAGGCTAAGGCTAAGGCTAATGTGAGGGGTGGCCCCAGTGTCACCCCATCAGCGGCCTAGCTGCCTGAAAAGACAAAGTAGTCCTGGCAGCAATCTTGGGGCAGCCCCGCAGTGCCTTGCGCAAGTCCTCCACAGCCCCACTGCACCTGGGCCTCCAGCCTTTCCCACTCTCCTAACCCTAACCCTAACCCTAACCCTAAGGCTAAGGCTAAGGCTAATGTGAGGGGTGGCCTCAGTGTCACCCCATCAGCGGCCTAGCTGCCTGAAAAGACAAAGTAGTCCTGGCAGCAATCTTGGGGCAGCCCCGCAGTGCCTTGCGCAAGTCCTCCACAGCCCCACTGCACCTGCGCCTCCAGCCTTTCCCACTCTCCTAACCCTAACCCTAACCCTAACCCTAACCCTAAGGCTAAGGCTAAGGCTAATGTGAGGGGTGGCCCCAGTGTCACCCCATCAGCGGCCTAGCTGCCTGAAAAGACAAAGTAGTCCTGGCAGCAATCTTGGGGCAGCCCCGCAGTGCCTTGCGCAAGTCCTCCACAGCCCCACTGCACCTGCGCCTCCAGCCTTTCCCACTCTCCTAACCCTAACCCTAACCCTAACCCTAACCCTAAGGCTAAGGCTAATGTGAGGGGTGGCCCCAGTGTCACCCCATCAGCGGCCTAGCTGCCTGAAAAGACAAAGTAGTCCTGGCAGCAATCTTGGGGCAGCCCCGCAGTGCCTTGCGCAAGTCCTCCACAGCCCCACTGCACCTGCGCCTCCAGCCTTTCCCACTCTCCTAACCCTAACCCTAACCCTAACCCTAACCCTAAGGCTAAGGCTAATGTGAGGGGTGGCCTCAGTGTCACCCCATCAGCGGCCTAGCTGCCTGAAAAGACAAAGTAGTCCTGGCAGCAATCTTGGGGCAGCCCCGCAGTGCCTTGCGCAAGTCCTCCACAGCCCCACTGCACCTGGGCCTCCAGCCTTTCCCACTCTCCTAACCCTAACCCTAACCCTAACCCTAAGGCTAAGGCTAAGGCTAATGTGAGGGGTGGCCCCAGTGTCACCCCATCAGCGGCCTAGCTGCCTGAAAAGACAAAGTAGTCCTGGCAGCAATCTTGGGGCAGCCCCGCAGTGCCTTGCGCAAGTCCTCCACAGCCCCACTGCACCTGCGCCTCCAGCCTTTCCCACTCTCCTAACCCTAACCCTAACCCTAACCCTAACCCTAAGGCTAAGGCTAATGTGAGGGGTGGCCCCAGTGTCACCCCATCAGCGGCCTAGCTGCCTGAAAAGACAAAGTAGTCCTGGCAGCAATCCTGGGGCAGCCCCGCAGTGCCTTGCGCAAGTCCTCCACAGCCCCACTGCACCTGCGCCTCCAGCCTTTCCCACTCTCATAACCCTAACCCTAACCCTAACCCTAAGGCTAAGGCTAAGGCTAATGTGAGGGGTGGCCTCAGTGTCACCCCATCAGCGGCCTAGCTGCCTGAAAAGACAAAGTAGTCCTGGCAGCAATCTTGGGGCAGCCCCGCAGTGCCTTGCGCAAGTCCTCCACAGCCCCACTGCACCTGCGCCTCCAGCCTTTCCCACTCTCCTAACCCTAACCCTAACCCTAACCCTAACCCTAAGGCTAAGGCTAAGGCTAATGTGAGGGGTGGCCCCAGTGTCACCCCATCAGCGGCCTAGCTGCCTGAAAAGACAAAGTAGTCCTGGCAGCAATCTTGGGGCAGCCCCGCAGTGCCTTGCGCAAGTCCTCCACAGCCCCACTGCACCTGCGCCTCCAGCCTTTCCCACTCTCCTAACCCTAACCCTAACCCTAACCCTAAGGCTAAGGCTAAGGCTAATGTGAGGGGTGGCCTCAGTGTCACCCCATCAGCAGCCTAGCTGCCTGAAAAGACAAAGTAGTCCTGGCAGCAATCTTGGGGCAGCCCCGCAGTGCCTTGCGCAAGTCCTCCACAGCCCCACTGCACCTGGGCCTCCAGCCTTTCCCACTCTCCTAACCCTAACCCTAACCCTAAGGCTAAGGCTAAGGCTAATGTGAGGGGTGGCCCCAGTGTCACCCCATCAGCGGCCTAGCTGCCTGAAAAGACAAAGTAGTCCTGGCAGCAATCTTGGGGCAGCCCCGCAGTGCCTTGCGCAAGTCCTCCACAGCCCCACTGCACCTGCGCCTCCAGCCTTTCCCACTCTCCTAACCCTAACCCTAACCCTAAGGCTAAGGCTAAGGCTAATGTGAGGGGTGGCCCCAGTGTCACCCCATCAGCGGCCTAGCTGCCTGAAAAGACAAAGTAGTCCTGGCAGCAATCTTGGGGCAGCCCCGCAGTGCCTTGCGCAAGTCCTCCACAGCCCCACTGCACCTGCGCCTCCAGCCTTTCCCACTCTCCTAACCCTAACCCTAACCCTAACCCTAAGGCTAAGGCTAAGGCTAATGTGAGGGGTGGCCCCAGTGTCACCCCATCAGCGGCCTAGCTGCCTGAAAAGACAAAGTAGTCCTGGCAGCAATCTTGGGGCAGCCCCGCAGTGCCTTGCGCAAGTCCTCCACAGCCCCACTGCACCTGCGCCTCCAGCCTTTCCCACTCTCCTAACCCTAACCCTAACCCTAACCCTAACCCTAAGGCTAAGGCTAAGGCTAATGTGAGGGGTGGCCCCAGTGTCACCCCATCAGCGGCCTAGCTGCCTGAAAAGACAAAGTAGTCCTGGCAGCAATCTTGGGGCAGCCCCGCAGTGCCTTGCGCAAGTCCTCCACAGCCCCACTGCACTTGGGCCTCCAGCCTTTCCCACTCTCCTAACCCTAACCCTAACCCTAACCCTAACCCTAACCCTAACCCTAAGGCTAATGTGAGGGGTGGCCTCAGTGTCACCCCATCAGCGGCCTAGCTGCCTGAAAAGACAAAGTAGTCCTGGCAGCAATCTTGGGGCAGCCCCGCAGTGCCTTGCGCAAGTCCTCCACAGCCCCACTGCACCTGGGCCTCCAGCCTTTCCCACTCTCCTAACCCTAACCCTAACCCTAACCCTAACCCTAACCCTAAGGCTAAGGCTAAGGCTAATGTGAGGGGTGGCCCCAGTGTCACCCCATCAGCGGCCTAGCTGCCTGAAAAGACAAAGTAGTCCTGGCAGCAATCTTGGGGCAGCCCCGCAGTGCCTTGCGCAAGTCCTCCACAGCCCCACTGCACCTGGGCCTCCAGCCTTTCCCACTCTCATAACCCTAACCCTAACCCTAACCCTAAGGCTAAGGCTAAGGCTAATGTGAGGGGTGGCCTCAGTGTCACCCCATCAGCGGCCTAGCTGCCTGAAAAGACAAAGTAGTCCTGGCAGCAATCTTGGGGCAGCCCCGCAGTGCCTTGCGCAAGTCCTCCACAGCCCCACTGCACCTGCGCCTCCAGCCTTTCCCACTCTCCTAACCCTAACCCTAACCCTAACCCTAACCCTAAGGCTAAGGCTAAGGCTAATGTGAGGGGTGGCCCCAGTGTCACCCCATCAGCGGCCTAGCTGCCTGAAAAGACAAAGTAGTCCTGGCAGCAATCTTGGGGCAGCCCCGCAGTGCCTTGCGCAAGTCCTCCACAGCCCCACTGCACCTGCGCCTCCAGCCTTTCCCACTCTCCTAACCCTAACCCTAACCCTAACCCTAACCCTAAGGCTAAGGCTAATGTGAGGGGTGGCCCCAGTGTCACCCCATCAGCGGCCTAGCTGCCTGAAAAGACAAAGTAGTCCTGGCAGCAATCTTGGGGCAGCCCCGCAGTGCCTTGCGCAAGTCCTCCACAGCCCCACTGCACCTGCGCCTCCAGCCTTTCCCACTCTCCTAACCCTAACCCTAACCCTAAGGCTAAGGCTAAGGCTAATGTGAGGGGTGGCCTCAGTGTCACCCCATCAGCGGCCTAGCTGCCTGAAAAGACAAAGTAGTCCTGGCAGCAATCTTGGGGCAGCCCCGCAGTGCCTTGCGCAAGTCCTCCACAGCCCCACTGCACCTGCGCCTCCAGCCTTTCCCACTCTCCTAACCCTAACCCTAACCCTAACCCTAAGGCTAAGGCTAAGGCTAATGTGAGGGGTGGCCCCAGTGTCACCCCATCAGCGGCCTAGCTGCCTGAAAAGACAAAGTAGTCCTGGCAGCAATCTTGGGGCAGCCCCGCAGTGCCTTGCGCAAGTCCTCCACAGCCCCACTGCACCTGCGCCTCCAGCCTTTCCCACTCTCCTAACCCTAACCCTAACCCTAACCCTAAGGCTAAGGCTAAGGCTAATGTGAGGGGTGGCCCCAGTGTCACCCCATCAGCGGCCTAGCTGCCTGAAAAGACAAAGTAGTCCTGGCAGCAATCCTGGGGCAGCCCCGCAGTGCCTTGCGCAAGTCCTCCACAGCCCCACTGCACCTGCGCCTCCAGCCTTTCCCACTCTCATAACCCTAACCCTAACCCTAACCCTAAGGCTAAGGCTAAGGCTAATGTGAGGGGTGGCCCCAGTGTCACCCCATCAGCGGCCTAGCTGCCTGAAAAGACAAAGTAGTCCTGGCAGCAATCTTGGGGCAGCCCCGCAGTGCCTTGCGCAAGTCCTCCACAGCCCCACTGCACCTGCGCCTCCAGCCTTTCCCACTCTCCTAACCCTAACCCTAACCCTAACCCTAACCCTAAGGCTAAGGCTAAGGCTAATGTGAGGGGTGGCCCCAGTGTCACCCCATCAGCGGCCTAGCTGCCTGAAAAGACAAAGTAGTCCTGGCAGCAATCTTGGGGCAGCCCCGCAGTGCCTTGCGCAAGTCCTCCACAGCCCCACTGCACCTGCGCCTCCAGCCTTTCCCACTCTCCTAACCCTAACCCTAACCCTAACCCTAAGGCTAAGGCTAAGGCTAATGTGAGGGGTGGCCTCAGTGTCACCCCATCAGCAGCCTAGCTGCCTGAAAAGACAAAGTAGTCCTGGCAGCAATCTTGGGGCAGCCCCGCAGTGCCTTGCGCAAGTCCTCCACAGCCCCACTGCACCTGCGCCTCCAGCCTTTCCCACTCTCCTAACCCTAACCCTAACCCTAAGGCTAAGGCTAAGGCTAATGTGAGGGGTGGCCCCAGTGTCACCCCATCAGCGGCCTAGCTGCCTGAAAAGACAAAGTAGTCCTGGCAGCAATCTTGGGGCAGCCCCGCAGTGCCTTGCGCAAGTCCTCCACAGCCCCACTGCACCTGCGCCTCCAGCCTTTCCCACTCTCCTAACCCTAACCCTAACCCTAAGGCTAAGGCTAAGGCTAATGTGAGGGGTGGCCCCAGTGTCACCCCATCAGCGGCCTAGCTGCCTGAAAAGACAAAGTAGTCCTGGCAGCAATCTTGGGGCAGCCCCGCAGTGCCTTGCGCAAGTCCTCCACAGCCCCACTGCACCTGCGCCTCCAGCCTTTCCCACTCTCCTAACCCTAACCCTAACCCTAACCCTAAGGCTAAGGCTAAGGCTAATGTGAGGGGTGGCCCCAGTGTCACCCCATCAGCGGCCTAGCTGCCTGAAAAGACAAAGTAGTCCTGGCAGCAATCTTGGGGCAGCCCCGCAGTGCCTTGCGCAAGTCCTCCACAGCCCCACTGCACCTGCGCCTCCAGCCTTTCCCACTCTCCTAACCCTAACCCTAACCCTAACCCTAACCCTAAGGCTAAGGCTAAGGCTAATGTGAGGGGTGGCCTCAGTGTCACCCCATCAGCGGCCTAGCTGCCTGAAAAGACAAAGTAGTCCTGGCAGCAATCTTGGGGCAGCCCCGCAGTGCCTTGCGCAAGTCCTCCACAGCCCCACTGCACCTGCGCCTCCAGCCTTTCCCACTCTCCTAACCCTAACCCTAACCCTAACCCTAAGGCTAAGGCTAAGGCTAAGGCTAATGGGAGGGGTGGCCTCAGTGTCACCCCATCAGCGGCCTAGCTGCCTGAAAAGACAAAGTAGTCCTGGCAGCAATCTTGGGGCAGCCCCGCAGTGCCTTGCGCAAGTCCTCCACAGCCCCACTGCACCTGCGCCTCCAGCCTTTCCCACTCTCCTAACCCTAACCCTAACCCTAATCCTAAGGCTAAGGCTAAGGCTAATGTGAGGGGTGGCCTCAGTGTCACCCCATCAGCGGCCTAGCTGCCTGAAAAGACAAAGTAGTCCTGGCAGCAATCTTGGGGCAGCCCCGCAGTGCCTTGCGCAAGTCCTCCACAGCCCCACTGCACCTGCGCCTCCAGCCTTTCCCACTCTCCTAACCCTAACCCTAACCCTAACCCTAACCCTAAGGCTAATGGGAGGGGTGGCCCCAGTGTCACCCCATCAGCGGCCTAGCTGCCTGAAAAGACAAAGTAGTCCTGGCAGCAATCTTGGGGCAGCCCCGCAGTGCCTTGCGCAAGTCCTCCACAGCCCCACTGCACCTGGGCCTCCAGCCTTTCCCACTCTCCTAACCCTAACCCTAACCCTAAGGCTAAGGCTAAGGCTAATGTGAGGGGTGGCCCCAGTGTCACCCCATCAGCGGCCTAGCTGCCTGAAAAGACAAAGTAGTCCTGGCAGCAATCTTGGGGCAGCCCCGCAGTGCCTTGCGCAAGTCCTCCACAGCCCCACTGCACCTGCGCCTCCAGCCTTTCCCACTCTCCTAACCCTAACCCTAACCCTAACCCTAAGGCTAAGGCTAAGGCTAATGGGAGGGGTGGCCTCAGTGTCACCCCATCAGCGGCCTAGCTGCCTGAAAAGACAAAGTAGTCCTGGCAGCAATCTTGGGGCAGCCCCGCAGTGCCTTGCGCAAGTCCTCCACAGCCCCACTGCACCTGCGCCTCCAGCCTTTCCCACTCTCCTAACCCTAACCCTAACCCTAACCCTAAGGCTAAGGCTAATGTGAGGGGTGGCCCCAGTGTCACCCCATCAGCGGCCTAGCTGCCTGAAAAGACAAAGTAGTCCTGGCAGCAATCTTGGGGCAGCCCCGCAGTGCCTTGCGCAAGTCCTCCACAGCCCCACTGCACCTGGGCCTCCAGCCTTTCCCACTCTCCTAACCCTAACCCTAACCCTAACCCTAAACCTAACCCTAAGGCTAAGGCTAATGTGAGGGGTGGCCCCAGTGTCACCCCATCAGCGGCCTAGTTGCCTGAAAAGACAAAGTAGTCCTGGCAGCAATCTTGGGGCAGCCCCGCAGTGCCTTGCGCAAGTCCTCCACAGCCCCACTGCACCTGGGCCTCCAGCCTTTCCCACTCTCCTAACCCTAACCCTAACCCTAACCCTAAGGCTAAGGCTAAGGCTAATGTGAGGGGTGGCCCCAGTGTCACCCCATCAGCGGCCTAGCTGCCTGAAAAGACAAAGTAGTCCTGGCAGCAATCTTGGGGCAGCCCCGCAGTGCCTTGCGCAAGTCCTCCACAGCCCCACTGCACCTGCGCCTCCAGCCTTTCCCACTCTCCTAACCCTAACCCTAACCCTAACCCTAAGGCTAAGGCTAATGTGAGGGGTGGCCTCAGTGTCACCCCATCAGCGGCCTAGCTGCCTGAAAAGACAAAGTAGTCCTGGCAGCAATCTTGGGGCAGCCCCGCAGTGCCTTGAGCAAGTCCTCCACAGCCCCACTGCACCTGCGCCTCCAGCCTTTCCCACTCTCCTAACCCTAACCCTAACCCTAACCCTAACCCTAAGGCTAAGGCTAATGTGAGGGGTGGCCCCAGTGTCACCCCATCAGCGGCCTAGCTGCCTGAAAAGACAAAGTAGTCCTGGCAGCAATCTTGGGGCAGCCCCGCAGTGCCTTGCGCAAGTCCTCCACAGCCCCACTGCACCTGGGCCTCCAGCCTTTCCCACTCTCCTAACCCTAACCCTAACCCTAAGGCTAAGGCTAAGGCTAATGTGAGGGGTGGCCCCAGTGTCACCCCATCAGCAGCCTAGCTGCCTGAAAAGACAAAGTAGTCCTGGCAGCAATCTTGGGGCAGCCCCACAGTGCCTTGCGCAAGTCCTCCACAGCCCCACTGCACCTGCGCCTCCAGCCTTTCCCACTCTCCTAACCCTAACCCTAACCCTAACCCTAAGGCTAAGGCTAAGGCTAATGTGAGGGGTGGCCCCAGTGTCACCCCATCAGCGGCCTAGCTGCCTGAAAAGACAAAGTAGTCCTGGCAGCAATCTTGGGGCAGCCCCGCAGTGCCTTGCGCAAGTCCTCCACAGCCCCACTGCACCTGCGCCTCCAGCCTTTCCCACTCTCCTAACCCTAACCCTAACCCTAACCCTAAGGCTAAGGCTAAGGCTAATGTGAGGGGTGGCCCCAGTGTCACCCCATCAGCGGCCTAGCTGCCTGAAAAGACAAAGTAGTCCTGGCAGCAATCTTGGGGCAGCCCCGCAGTGCCTTGCGCAAGTCCTCCACAGCCCCACTGCACTTGGGCCTCCAGCCTTTCCCACTCTCCTAACCCTAACCCTAACCCTAACCCTAACCCTAACCCTAACCCTAAGGCTAATGTGAGGGGTGGCCTCAGTGTCACCCCATCAGCGGCCTAGCTGCCTGAAAAGACAAAGTAGTCCTGGCAGCAATCTTGGGGCAGCCCCGCAGTGCCTTGCGCAAGTCCTCCACAGCCCCACTGCACCTGGGCCTCCAGCCTTTCCCACTCTCCTAACCCTAACCCTAACCCTAACCCTAACCCTAACCCTAAGGCTAAGGCTAAGGCTAATGTGAGGGGTGGCCCCAGTGTCACCCCATCAGCGGCCTAGCTGCCTGAAAAGACAAAGTAGTCCTGGCAGCAATCTTGGGGCAGCCCCGCAGTGCCTTGCGCAAGTCCTCCACAGCCCCACTGCACCTGGGCCTCCAGCCTTTCCCACTCTCATAACCCTAACCCTAACCCTAACCCTAAGGCTAAGGCTAAGGCTAATGTGAGGGGTGGCCTCAGTGTCACCCCATCAGCGGCCTAGCTGCCTGAAAAGACAAAGTAGTCCTGGCAGCAATCTTGGGGCAGCCCCGCAGTGCCTTGCGCAAGTCCTCCACAGCCCCACTGCACCTGCGCCTCCAGCCTTTCCCACTCTCCTAACCCTAACCCTAACCCTAACCCTAACCCTAAGGCTAAGGCTAAGGCTAATGTGAGGGGTGGCCCCAGTGTCACCCCATCAGCGGCCTAGCTGCCTGAAAAGACAAAGTAGTCCTGGCAGCAATCTTGGGGCAGCCCCGCAGTGCCTTGCGCAAGTCCTCCACAGCCCCACTGCACCTGCGCCTCCAGCCTTTCCCACTCTCCTAACCCTAACCCTAACCCTAACCCTAAGGCTAAGGCTAAGGCTAATGGGAGGGGTGGCCTCAGTGTCACCCCATCAGCAGCCTAGCTGCCTGAAAAGACAAAGTAGTCCTGGCAGCAATCTTGGGGCAGCCCCGCAGTGCCTTGCGCAAGTCCTCCACAGCCCCACTGCACCTGCGCCTCCAGCCTTTCCCACTCTCCTAACCCTAACCCTAACCCTAACCCTAAGGCTAAGGCTAATGTGAGGGGTGGCCCCAGTGTCACCCCATCAGCGGCCTAGCTGCCTGAAAAGACAAAGTAGTCCTGGCAGCAATCTTGGGGCAGCCCCGCAGTGCCTTGCGCAAGTCCTCCACAGCCCCACTGCACCTGGGCCTCCAGCCTTTCCCACTCTCCTAACCCTAACCCTAACCCTAACCCTAACCCTAAGGCTAAGGCTAATGTGAGGGGTGGCCCCAGTGTCACCCCATCAGCGGCCTAGCTGCCTGAAAAGACAAAGTAGTCCTGGCAGCAATCTTGGGGCAGCCCCGCAGTGCCTTGCGCAAGTCCTCCACAGCCCCACTGCACCTGCGCCTCCAGCCTTTCCCACTCTCCTAACCCTAACCCTAACCCTAACCCTAACCCTAAGGCTAAGGCTAAGGCTAATGTGAGGGGTGGCCCCAGTGTCACCCCATCAGCGGCCTAGCTGCCTGAAAAGACAAAGTAGTCCTGGCAGCAATCTTGGGGCAGCCCCGCAGTGCCTTGCGCAAGTCCTCCACAGCCCCACTGCACTTGCGCCTCCAGCCTTTCCCACTCTCCTAACCCTAAGCCTAACCCTAACCCTAAGGCTAATGTGAGGGGTGGCCTCAGTGTCACCCCATCAGCGGCCTAGCTGCCTGAAAAGACAAAGTAGTCCTGGCAGCAATCTTGGGGCAGCCCCGCAGTGCCTTGCGCAAGTCCTCCACAGCCCCACTGCACCTGCGCCTCCAGCCTTTCCCACTCTCCTAACCCTAACCCTAACCCTAACCCTAATCCTAAGGCTAAGGCTAAGGCTAATGTGAGGGGTGGCCTCAGTGTCACCCCATCAGCGGCCTAGCTGCCTGAAAAGACAAAGTAGTCCTGGCAGCAATCTTGGGGCAGCCCCGCAGTGCCTTGCGCAAGTCCTCCACAGCCCCACTGCACCTGCGCCTCCAGCCTTTCCCACTCTCCTAACCCTAACCCTAACCCTAATCCTAAGGCTAAGGCTAAGGCTAATGTGAGGGGTGGCCTCAGTGTCACCCCATCAGCGGCCTAGCTGCCTGAAAAGACAAAGTAGTCCTGGCAGCAATCTTGGGGCAGCCCCGCAGTGCCTTGCGCAAGTCCTCCACAGCCCCACTGCACCTGCGCCTCCAGCCTTTCCCACTCTCCTAACCCTAACCCTAACCCTAAGGCTAAGGCTAAGGCTAATGTGAGGGGTGGCCCCAGTGTCACCCCATCAGCGGCCTAGCTGCCTGAAAAGACAAAGTAGTCCTGGCAGCAATCTTGGGGCAGCCCCGCAGTGCCTTGCGCAAGTCCTCCACAGCCCCACTGCACCTGGGCCTCCAGCCTTTCCCACTCTCCTAACCCTAACCCTAACCCTAACCCTAAGGCTAAGGCTAATGGGAGGGGTGGCCCCAGTGTCACCCCATCAGCGGCCTAGCTGCCTGAAAAGACAAAGTAGTCCTGGCAGCAATCTTGGGGCAGCCCCGCAGTGCCTTGCGCAAGTCCTCCACAGCCCCACTGCACCTGCGCCTCCAGCCTTTCCCACTCTCCTAACCCTAACCCTAACCCTAAGGCTAAGGCTAAGGCTAATGTGAGGGGTGGCCCCAGTGTCACCCCATCAGCGGCCTAGCTGCCTGAAAAGACAAAGTAGTCCTGGCAGCAATCTTGGGGCAGCCCCGCAGTGCCTTGCGCAAGTCCTCCACAGCCCCACTGCACCTGGGCCTCCAGCCTTTCCCACTCTCCTAACCCTAACCCTAACCCTAACCCTAACCCTAACCCTAAGGCTAAGGCTAATGTGAGGGGTGGCCCCAGTGTCACCCCATCAGCGGCCTAGTTGCCTGAAAAGACAAAGTAGTCCTGGCAGCAATCTTGGGGCAGCCCCGCAGTGCCTTGCGCAAGTCCTCCACAGCCCCACTGCACCTGGGCCTCCAGCCTTTCCCACTCTCCTAACCCTAACCCTAACCCTAAGGCTAAGGCTAAGGCTAATGTGAGGGGTGGCCCCAGTGTCACCCCATCAGCGGCCTAGCTGCCTGAAAAGACAAAGTAGTCCTGGCAGCAATCTTGGGGCAGCCCCGCAGTGCCTTGCGCAAGTCCTCCACAGCCCCACTGCACCTGGGCCTCCAGCCTTTCCCACTCTCCTAACCCTAACCCTAACCCTAACCCTAACCCTAAGGCTAAGGCTAATGGGAGGGGTGGCCCCAGTGTCACCCCATCAGCGGCCTAGCTGCCTGAAAAGACAAAGTAGTCCTGGCAGCAATCTTGGGGCAGCCCCGCAGTGCCTTGCGCAAGTCCTCCACAGCCCCACTGCACCTGCGCCTCCAGCCTTTCCCACTCTCCTAACCCTAACCCTAACCCTAACCCTAACCCTAACCCTAAGGCTAAGGCTAATGTGAGGGGTGGCCCCAGTGTCACCCCATCAGCGGCCTAGCTGCCTGAAAAGACAAAGTAGTCCTGGCAGCAATCTTGGGGCAGCCCCGCAGTGCCTTGAGCAAGTCCTCCACAGCCCCACTGCACCTGCGCCTCCAGCCTTTCCCACTCTCCTAACCCTAACCCTAACCCTAACCCTAAGGCTAAGGCTAATGTGAGGGGTGGCCCCAGTGTCACCCCATCAGCGGCCTAGCTGCCTGAAAAGACAAAGTAGTCCTGGCAGCAATCTTGGGGCAGCCCCGCAGTGCCTTGCGCAAGTCCTCCACAGCCCCACTGCACCTGCGCCTCCAGCCTTTCCCACTCTCCTAACCCTAACCCTAACCCTAACCCTAACCCTAAGGCTAAGGCTAATGTGAGGGGTGGCCCCAGTGTCACCCCATCAGCGGCCTAGCTGCCTGAAAAGACAAAGTAGTCCTGGCAGCAATCTTGGGGCAGCCCCGCAGTGCCTTGCGCAAGTCCTCCACAGCCCCACTGCACCTGCGCCTCCAGCCTTTCCCACTCTCCTAACCCTAACCCTAACCCTAACCCTAACCCTAAGGCTAAGGCTAATGGGAGGGGTGGCCTCAGTGTCACCCCATCAGCGGCCTAGCTGCCTGAAAAGACAAAGTAGTCCTGGCAGCAATCTTGGGGCAGCCCCGCAGTGCCTTGCGCAAGTCCTCCACAGCCCCACTGCACCTGCGCCTCCAGCCTTTCCCACTCTCCTAACCCTAACCCTAACCCTAACCCTAACCCTAAGGCTAAGGCTAAGGCTAATGTGAGGGGTGGCCCCAGTGTCACCCCATCAGCGGCCTAGCTGCCTGAAAAGACAAAGTAGTCCTGGCAGCAATCTTGGGGCAGCCCCGCAGTGCCTTGCGCAAGTCCTCCACAGCCCCACTGCACCTGCGCCTCCAGCCTTTCCCACTCTCCTAACCCTAACCCTAACCCTAACCCTAAGGCTAAGGCTAAGGCTAATGGGAGGGGTGGCCTCAGTGTCACCCCATCAGCAGCCTAGCTGCCTGAAAAGACAAAGTAGTCCTGGCAGCAATCTTGGGGCAGCCCCGCAGTGCCTTGCGCAAGTCCTCCACAGCCCCACTGCACCTGCGCCTCCAGCCTTTCCCACTCTCCTAACCCTAACCCTAACCCTAACCGTAACCCTAAGGCTAATGTGAGGGGTGGCCCCAGTGTCACCCCATCAGCGGCCTAGCTGCCTGAAAAGACAAAGTAGTCCTGGCAGCAATCTTGGGGCAGCCCCGCAGTGCCTTGCGCAAGTCCTCCACAGCCCCACTGCACCTGCGCCTCCAGCCTTTCCCACTCTCCTAACCCTAACCCTAACCCTAACCCTAAGGCTAAGGCTAAGGCTAATGGGAGGGGTGGCCTCAGTGTCACCCCATCAGCAGCCTAGCTGCCTGAAAAGACAAAGTAGTCCTGGCAGCAATCTTGGGGCAGCCCCGCAGTGCCTTGCGCAAGTCCTCCACAGCCCCACTGCACCTGCGCCTCCAGCCTTTCCCACTCTCCTAACCCTAACCCTAACCCTAACCGTAACCCTAAGGCTAATGTGAGGGGTGGCCCCAGTGTCACCCCATCAGCGGCCTAGCTGCCTGAAAAGACAAAGTAGTCCTGGCAGCAATCTTGGGGCAGCCCCGCAGTGCCTTGCGCAAGTCCTCCACAGCCCCACTGCACCTGCGCCTCCAGCCTTTCCCACTCTCCTAACCCTAACCCTAACCCTAACCCTAACCCTAAGGCTAAGGCTAATGTGAGGGGTGGCCCCAGTGTCACCCCATCAGCGGCCTAGCTGCCTGAAAAGACAAAGTAGTCCTGGCAGCAATCTTGGGGCAGCCCCGCAGTGCCTTGCGCAAGTCCTCCACAGCCCCACTGCACCTGCGCCTCCAGCCTTTCCCACTCTCCTAACCCTAACCCTAACCCTAACCCTAACCCTAACCCTAAGGCTAAGGCTAAGGCTAATGTGAGGGGTGGCCTCAGTGTCACCCCATCAGCGGCCTAGCTGCCTGAAAAGACAAAGTAGTCCTGGCAGCAATCTTGGGGCAGCCCCGCAGTGCCTTGAGCAAGTCCTCCACAGCCCCACTGCACCTGCGCCTCCAGCCTTTCCCACTCTCCTAACCCTAACCCTAACCCTAACCCTAACCCTAAGGCTAATGTGAGGGGTGGCCCCAGTGTCACCCCATCAGCGGCCTAGCTGCCTGAAAAGACAAAGTAGTCCTGGCAGCAATCTTGGGGCAGCCCCGCAGTGCCTTGCGCAAGTCCTCCACAGCCCCACTGCACCTGCGCCTCCAGCCTTTCCCACTCTCCTAACCCTAACCCTAACCCTAAGGCTAAGGCTAAGGCTAAGGCTAATGTGAGGGGTGGCCCCAGTGTCACCCCATCAGCGGCCTAGCTGCCTGAAAAGACAAAGTAGTCCTGGCAGCAATCTTGGGGCAGCCCCGCAGTGCCTTGCGCAAGTCCTCCACAGCCCCACTGCACCTGGGCCTCCAGCCTTTCCCACTCTCCTAACCCTAACCCTAACCCTAACCCTAACCCTAAGGCTAAGGCTAATGGGAGGGGTGGCCTCAGTG
Source organism: Struthio camelus (assembly GCF_040807025.1). Lineage (NCBI taxonomy): Eukaryota > Metazoa > Chordata > Aves > Struthioniformes > Struthionidae > Struthio > Struthio camelus. The sequence goes on along the minus strand of NC_090948.1, from coordinate 28,390,242 downwards.
TCACCCCATCAGCGGCCTAGCTGCCTGAAAAGACAAAGTAGTCCTGGCAGCAATCTTGGGGCAGCCCCGCAGTGCCTTGCGCAAGTCCTCCACAGCCCCACTGCACCTGCGCCTCCAGCCTTTCCCACTCTCCTAACCCTAACCCTAACCCTAACCCTAACCCTAAGGCTAAGGCTAAGGCTAATGTGAGGGGTGGCCCCAGTGTCACCCCATCAGCGGCCTAGCTGCCTGAAAAGACAAAGTAGTCCTGGCAGCAATCTTGGGGCAGCCCCGCAGTGCCTTGCGCAAGTCCTCCACAGCCCCACTGCACCTGCGCCTCCAGCCTTTCCCACTCTCCTAACCCTAACCCTAACCCTAACCCTAAGGCTAAGGCTAAGGCTAATGTGAGGGGTGGCCCCAGTGTCACCCCATCAGCGGCCTAGCTGCCTGAAAAGACAAAGTAGTCCTGGCAGCAATCTTGGGGCAGCCCCGCAGTGCCTTGCGCAAGTCCTCCACAGCCCCACTGCACCTGCGCCTCCAGCCTTTCCCACTCTCCTAACCCTAACCCTAACCCTAACCCTAAGGCTAAGGCTAAGGCTAATGGGAGGGGTGGCCCCAGTGTCACCCCATCAGCGGCCTAGCTGCCTGAAAAGACAAAGTAGTCCTGGCAGCAATCTTGGGGCAGCCCCGCAGTGCCTTGCGCAAGTCCTCCACAGCCCCACTGCACCTGCGCCTCCAGCCTTTCCCACTCTCCTAACCCTAACCCTAACCCTAACCCTAACCGTAACCCTAAGGCTAATGTGAGGGGTGGCCTCAGTGTCACCCCATCAGCGGCCTAGCTGCCTGAAAAGACAAAGTAGTCCTGGCAGCAATCTTGGGGCAGCCCCGCAGTGCCTTGCGCAAGTCCTCCACAGCCCCACTGCACCTGCGCCTCCAGCCTTTCCCACTCTCCTAACCCTAACCCTAACCCTAACCCTAACCCTAAGGCTAAGGCTAAGGCTAATTTGAGGGGTGGCCTCAGTGTCACCCCATCAGCGGCCTAGCTGCCTGAAAAGACAAAGTAGTCCTGGCAGCAATCTTGGGGCAGCCCCGCAGTGCCTTGCGCAAGTCCTCCACAGCCCCACTGCACCTGCGCCTCCAGCCTTTCCCACTCTCCTAACCCTAACCCTAACCCTAATCCTAAGGCTAAGGCTAAGGCTAATGTGAGGGGTGGCCTCAGTGTCACCCCATCAGCGGCCTAGCTGCCTGAAAAGACAAAGTAGTCCTGGCAGCAATCTTGGGGCAGCCCCGCAGTGCCTTGCGCAAGTCCTCCACAGCCCCACTGCACCTGGGCCTCCAGCCTTTCCCACTCTCCTAACCCTAACCCTAACCCTAACCCTAACCCTAAGGCTAATGGGAGGGGTGGCCTCAGTGTCACCCCATCAGCGGCCTAGCTGCCTGAAAAGACAAAGTAGTCCTGGCAGCAATCTTGGGGCAGCCCCGCAGTGCCTTGCGCAAGTCCTCCACAGCCCCACTGCACCTGCGCCTCCAGCCTTTCCCACTCTCCTAACCCTAACCCTAACCCTAACCCTAAGGCTAAGGCTAATGTGAGGGGTGGCCTCAGTGTCACCCCATCAGCGGCCTAGCTGCCTGAAAAGACAAAGTAGTCCTGGCAGCAATCTTGGGGCAGCCCCGCAGTGCCTTGCGCAAGTCCTCCACAGCCCCACTGCACCTGGGCCTCCAGCCTTTCCCACTCTCCTAACCCTAACCCTAACCCTAACCCTAAGGCTAAGGCTAAGGCTAATGGGAGGGGTGGCCTCAGTGTCACCCCATCAGCGGCCTAGCTGCCTGAAAAGACAAAGTAGTCCTGGCAGCAATCTTGGGGCAGCCCCGCAGTGCCTTGCGCAAGTCCTCCACAGCCCCACTGCACCTGCGCCTCCAGCCTTTCCCACTCTCCTAACCCTAACCCTAACCCTAACCCTAACCCTAACCCTAAGGCTAAGGCTAATGTGAGGGGTGGCCCCAGTGTCACCCCATCAGCGGCCTAGCTGCCTGAAAAGACAAAGTAGTCCTGGCAGCAATCTTGGGGCAGCCCCGCAGTGCCTTGCGCAAGTCCTCCACAGCCCCACTGCACCTGCGCCTCCAGCCTTTCCCACTCTCCTAACCCTAACCCTAACCCTAACCCTAACCCTAACCCTAAGGCTAAGGCTAAGGCTAATGGGAGGGGTGGCCCCAGTGTCACCCCATCAGCGGCCTAGTTGCCTGAAAAGACAAAGTAGTCCTGGCAGCAATCTTGGGGCAGCCCCGCAGTGCCTTGCGCAAGTCCTCCACAGCCCCACTGCACCTGCGCCTCCAGCCTTTCCCACTCTCCTAACCCTAACCCTAACCCTAACCCTAACCCTAAGGCTAAGGCTAAGGCTAATGTGAGGGGTGGCCCCAGTGTCACCCCATCAGCGGCCTAGCTGCCTGAAAAGACAAAGTAGTCCTGGCAGCAATCTTGGGGCAGCCCCGCAGTGCCTTGCGCAAGTCCTCCACAGCCCCACTGCACCTGCGCCTCCAGCCTTTCCCACTCTCCTAACCCTAACCCTAACCCTAAGGCTAAGGCTAAGGCTAATGTGAGGGGTGGCCTCAGTGTCACCCCATCAGCGGCCTAGCTGCCTGAAAAGACAAAGTATTCCTGGCAGCAATCTTGGGGCAGCCCCGCAGTGCCTTGAGCAAGTCCTCCACAGCCCCACTGCACCTGCGCCTCCAGCCTTTCCCACTCTCCTAACCCTAACCCTAACCCTAACCCTAACCCTAAGGCTAAGGCTAATGTGAGGGGTGGCCTCAGTGTCACCCCATCAGCGGCCTAGCTGCCTGAAAAGACAAAGTAGTCCTGGCAGCAATCTTGGGGCAGCCCCGCAGTGCCTTGCGCAAGTCCTCCACAGCCCCACTGCACCTGGGCCTCCAGCCTTTCCCACTCTCCTAACCCTAACCCTAACCCTAAGGCTAAGGCTAAGGCTAATGTGAGGGGTGGCCCCAGTGTCACCCCATCAGCAGCCTAGCTGCCTGAAAAGACAAAGTAGTCCTGGCAGCAATCTTGGGGCAGCCCCACAGTGCCTTGCGCAAGTCCTCCACAGCCCCACTGCACCTGGGCCTCCAGCCTTTCCCACTCTCCTAACCCTAACCCTAACCCTAAGGCTAAGGCTAAGGCTAATGTGAGGGGTGGCCCCAGTGTCACCCCATCAGCGGCCTAGCTGCCTGAAAAGACAAAGTAGTCCTGGCAGCAATCTTGGGGCAGCCCCGCAGTGCCTTGCGCAAGTCCTCCACAGCCCCACTGCACTTGGGCCTCCAGCCTTTCCCACTCTCCTAACCCTAACCCTAACCCTAACCCTAACCCTAACCCTAAGGCTAATGTGAGGGGTGGCCTCAGTGTCACCCCATCAGCGGCCTAGCTGCCTGAAAAGACAAAGTAGTCCTGGCAGCAATCTTGGGGCAGCCCCGCAGTGCCTTGCGCAAGTCCTCCACAGCCCCACTGCACCTGGGCCTCCAGCCTTTCCCACTCTCCTAACCCTAACCCTAACCCTAACCCTAACCCTAACCCTAAGGCTAAGGCTAAGGCTAATGTGAGGGGTGGCCCCAGTGTCACCCCATCAGCGGCCTAGCTGCCTGAAAAGACAAAGTAGTCCTGGCAGCAATCTTGGGGCAGCCCCGCAGTGCCTTGCGCAAGTCCTCCACAGCCCCACTGCACCTGGGCCTCCAGCCTTTCCCACTCTCATAACCCTAACCCTAACCCTAACCCTAACCCTAAGGCTAAGGCTAATGTGAGGGGTGGCCTCAGTGTCACCCCATCAGCGGCCTAGCTGCCTGAAAAGACAAAGTAGTCCTGGCAGCAATCTTGGGGCAGCCCCGCAGTGCCTTGCGCAAGTCCTCCACAGCCCCACTGCACCTGCGCCTCCAGCCTTTCCCACTCTCCTAACCCTAACCCTAACCCTAACCCTAACCCTAAGGCTAATGTGAGGGGTGGCCCCAGTGTCACCCCATCAGCGGCCTAGCTGCCTGAAAAGACAAAGTAGTCCTGGCAGCAATCTTGGGGCAGCCCCGCAGTGCCTTGCGCAAGTCCTCCACAGCCCCACTGCACCTGCGCCTCCAGCCTTTCCCACTCTCCTAACCCTAACCCTAACCCTAAGGCTAAGGCTAAGGCTAATGTGAGGGGTGGCCCCAGTGTCACCCCATCAGCATCCTAGCTGCCTGAAAAGACAAAGTAGTCCTGGCAGCAATCTTGGGGCAGCCCCGCAGTGCCTTGCGCAAGTCCTCCACAGCCCCACTGCACCTGCGCCTCCAGCCTTTCCCACTCTCCTAACCCTAACCCTAACCCTAACCCTAAGGCTAAGGCTAATGTGAGGGGTGGCCCCAGTGTCACCCCATCAGCGGCCTAGCTGCCTGAAAAGACAAAGTAGTCCTGGCAGCAATCTTGGGGCAGCCCCGCAGTGCCTTGCGCAAGTCCTCCACAGCCCCACTGCACCTGCGCCTCCAGCCTTTCCCACTCTCCTAACCCTAACCCTAACCCTAACCCTAAGGCTAAGGCTAATGTGAGGGGTGGCCCCAGTGTCACCCCATCAGCGGCCTAGCTGCCTGAAAAGACAAAGTAGTCCTGGCAGCAATCTTGGGGCAGCCCCGCAGTGCCTTGCGCAAGTCCTCCACAGCCCCACTGCACCTGCGCCTCCAGCCTTTCCCACTCTCCTAACCCTAACCCTAACCCTAACCCTAACCCTAACCCTAACCCTAAGGCTAAGGCTAATGTGAGGGGTGGCCCCAGTGTCACCCCATCAGCGGCCTAGTTGCCTGAAAAGACAAAGTAGTCCTGGCAGCAATCTTGGGGCAGCCCCGCAGTGCCTTGCGCAAGTCCTCCACAGCCCCACTGCACCTGCGCCTCCAGCCTTTCCCACTCTCCTAACCCTAACCCTAACCCTAAGGCTAAGGCTAAGGCTAATGTGAGGGGTGGCCTCAGTGTCACCCCATCAGCGGCCTAGCTGCCTGAAAAGACAAAGTAGTCCTGGCAGCAATCTTGGGGCAGCCCCGCAGTGCCTTGCGCAAGTCCTCCACAGCCCCACTGCACCTGGGCCTCCAGCCTTTCCCACTCTCCTAACCCTAACCCTAACCCTAAGGCTAAGGCTAAGGCTAATGGGAGGGGTGGCCCCAGTGTCACCCCATCAGCGGCCTAGCTGCCTGAAAAGACAAAGTAGTCCTGGCAGCAATCTTGGGGCAGCCCCGCAGTGCCTTGAGCAAGTCCTCCACAGCCCCACTGCACCTGCGCCTCCAGCCTTTCCCACTCTCCTAACCCTAACCCTAACCCTAACCCTAACCCTAAGGCTAAGGCTAAGGCTAATGTGAGGGGTGGCCTCAGTGTCACCCCATCAGCGGCCTAGCTGCCTGAAAAGACAAAGTAGTCCTGGCAGCAATCTTGGGGCAGCCCCGCAGTGCCTTGCGCAAGTCCTCCACAGCCCCACTGCACCTGGGCCTCCAGCCTTTCCCACTCTCCTAACCCTAACCCTAACCCTAAGGCTAAGGTTAAGGCTAATGTGAGGGGTGGCCCCAGTGTCACCCCATCAGCGGCCTAGCTGCCTGAAAAGACAAAGTAGTCCTGGCAGCAATCTTGGGGCAGCCCCGCAGTGCCTTGCGCAAGTCCTCCACAGCCCCACTGCACCTGCGCCTCCAGCCTTTCCCACTCTCCTAACCCTAACCCTAACCCTAACCCTAAGGCTAAGGCTAATGTGAGGGGTGGCCCCAGTGTCACCCCATCAGCAGCCTAGCTGCCTGAAAAGACAAAGTAGTCCTGGCAGCAATCTTGGGGCAGCCCCACAGTGCCTTGCGCAAGTCCTCCACAGCCCCACTGCACCTGCGCCTCCAGCCTTTCCCACTCTCCTAACCCTAACCCTAAGGCTAAGGCTAAGGCTAAGGCTAATGTGAGGGGTGGCCCCAGTGTCACCCCATCAGCGGCCTAGCTGCCTGAAAAGACAAAGTAGTCCTGGCAGCAATCTTGGGGCAGCCCCGCAGTGCCTTGAGCAAGTCCTCCACAGCCCCACTGCACCTGCGCCTCCAGCCTTTCCCACTCTCCTAACCCTAACCCTAACCCTAACCCTAACCCTAAGGCTAAGGCTAAGGCTAATGTGAGGGGTGGCCTCAGTGTCACCCCATCAGCGGCCTAGCTGCCTGAAAAGACAAAGTAGTCCTGGCAGCAATCTTGGGGCAGCCCCGCAGTGCCTTGCGCAAGTCCTCCACAGCCCCACTGCACCTGGGCCTCCAGCCTTTCCCACTCTCCTAACCCTAACCCTAACCCTAAGGCTAAGGTTAAGGCTAATGTGAGGGGTGGCCCCAGTGTCACCCCATCAGCGGCCTAGCTGCCTGAAAAGACAAAGTAGTCCTGGCAGCAATCTTGGGGCAGCCCCGCAGTGCCTTGCGCAAGTCCTCCACAGCCCCACTGCACCTGCGCCTCCAGCCTTTCCCACTCTCCTAACCCTAACCCTAACCCTAACCCTAAGGCTAAGGCTAATGTGAGGGGTGGCCCCAGTGTCACCCCATCAGCAGCCTAGCTGCCTGAAAAGACAAAGTAGTCCTGGCAGCAATCTTGGGGCAGCCCCACAGTGCCTTGCGCAAGTCCTCCACAGCCCCACTGCACCTGCGCCTCCAGCCTTTCCCACTCTCCTAACCCTAACCCTAAGGCTAAGGCTAAGGCTAAGGCTAATGTGAGGGGTGGCCCCAGTGTCACCCCATCAGCGGCCTAGCTGCCTGAAAAGACAAAGTAGTCCTGGCAGCAATCTTGGGGCAGCCCCGCAGTGCCTTGCGCAAGTCCTCCACAGCCCCACTGCACCTGCGCCTCCAGCCTTTCCCACTCTCCTAACCCTAACCCTAACCCTAACCCTAAGGCTAAGGCTAAGGCTAATGGGAGGGGTGGCCCCAGTGTCACCCCATCAGCGGCCTAGCTGCCTGAAAAGACAAAGTAGTCCTGGCAGCAATCTTGGGGCAGCCCCGCAGTGCCTTGCGCAAGTCCTCCACAGCCCCACTGCACCTGCGCCTCCAGCCTTTCCCACTCTCCTAACCCTAACCCTAACCCTAACCCTAAGGCTAAGGCTAATGGGAGGGGTGGCCTCAGTGTCACCCCATCAGCGGCCTAGCTGCCTGAAAAGACAAAGTAGTCCTGGCAGCAATCTTGGGGCAGCCCCGCAGTGCCTTGCGCAAGTCCTCCACAGCCCCACTGCACCTGGGCCTCCAGCCTTTCCCACTCTCCTAACCCTAACCCTAACCCTAACCCTAACCCTAACCCTAACCCTAAGGCTAAGGCTAATGGGAGGGGTGGCCCCAGTGTCACCCCATCAGCGGCCTAGCTGCCTGAAAAGACAAAGTAGTCCTGGCAGCAATCTTGGGGCAGCCCCGCAGTGCCTTGCGCAAGTCCTCCACAGCCCCACTGCACCTGGGCCTCCAGCCTTTCCCACTCTCCTAACCCTAACCCTAACCCTAACCCTAAGGCTAAGGCTAAGGCTAATGTGAGGGGTGGCCTCAGTGTCACCCCATCAGCGGCCTAGCTGCCTGAAAAGACAAAGTAGTCCTGGCAGCAATCTTGGGGCAGCCCCGCAGTGCCTTGCGCAAGTCCTCCACAGCCCCACTGCACTTGGGCCTCCAGCCTTTCCCACTCTCCTAACCCTAACCCTAACCCTAACCCTAACCCTAACCCTAAGGCTAAGGCTAAGGCTAATGTGAGGGGTGGCCTCAGTGTCACCCCATCAGCGGCCTAGCTGCCTGAAAAGACAAAGTAGTCCTGGCAGCAATCTTGGGGCAGCCCCGCAGTGCCTTGCGCAAGTCCTCCACAGCCCCACTGCACCTGGGCCTCCAGCCTTTCCCACTCTCCTAACCCTAACCCTAACCCTAAGGCTAAGGTTAAGGCTAATGTGAGGGGTGGCCCCAGTGTCACCCCATCAGCGGCCTAGCTGCCTGAAAAGACAAAGTAGTCCTGGCAGCAATCTTGGGGCAGCCCCGCAGTGCCTTGCGCAAGTCCTCCACAGCCCCACTGCACCTGCGCCTCCAGCCTTTCCCACTCTCCTAACCCTAACCCTAACCCTAACCCTAAGGCTAAGGCTAATGTGAGGGGTGGCCCCAGTGTCACCCCATCAGCAGCCTAGCTGCCTGAAAAGACAAAGTAGTCCTGGCAGCAATCTTGGGGCAGCCCCACAGTGCCTTGCGCAAGTCCTCCACAGCCCCACTGCACCTGCGCCTCCAGCCTTTCCCACTCTCCTAACCCTAACCCTAAGGCTAAGGCTAAGGCTAAGGCTAATGTGAGGGGTGGCCCCAGTGTCACCCCATCAGCGGCCTAGCTGCCTGAAAAGACAAAGTAGTCCTGGCAGCAATCTTGGGGCAGCCCCGCAGTGCCTTGAGCAAGTCCTCCACAGCCCCACTGCACCTGCGCCTCCAGCCTTTCCCACTCTCCTAACCCTAACCCTAACCCTAACCCTAACCCTAAGGCTAAGGCTAAGGCTAATGTGAGGGGTGGCCTCAGTGTCACCCCATCAGCGGCCTAGCTGCCTGAAAAGACAAAGTAGTCCTGGCAGCAATCTTGGGGCAGCCCCGCAGTGCCTTGCGCAAGTCCTCCACAGCCCCACTGCACCTGGGCCTCCAGCCTTTCCCACTCTCCTAACCCTAACCCTAACCCTAAGGCTAAGGTTAAGGCTAATGTGAGGGGTGGCCCCAGTGTCACCCCATCAGCGGCCTAGCTGCCTGAAAAGACAAAGTAGTCCTGGCAGCAATCTTGGGGCAGCCCCGCAGTGCCTTGCGCAAGTCCTCCACAGCCCCACTGCACCTGCGCCTCCAGCCTTTCCCACTCTCCTAACCCTAACCCTAACCCTAACCCTAAGGCTAAGGCTAATGTGAGGGGTGGCCCCAGTGTCACCCCATCAGCAGCCTAGCTGCCTGAAAAGACAAAGTAGTCCTGGCAGCAATCTTGGGGCAGCCCCACAGTGCCTTGCGCAAGTCCTCCACAGCCCCACTGCACCTGCGCCTCCAGCCTTTCCCACTCTCCTAACCCTAACCCTAAGGCTAAGGCTAAGGCTAAGGCTAATGTGAGGGGTGGCCCCAGTGTCACCCCATCAGCGGCCTAGCTGCCTGAAAAGACAAAGTAGTCCTGGCAGCAATCTTGGGGCAGCCCCGCAGTGCCTTGCGCAAGTCCTCCACAGCCCCACTGCACCTGCGCCTCCAGCCTTTCCCACTCTCCTAACCCTAACCCTAACCCTAACCCTAAGGCTAAGGCTAAGGCTAATGGGAGGGGTGGCCCCAGTGTCACCCCATCAGCGGCCTAGCTGCCTGAAAAGACAAAGTAGTCCTGGCAGCAATCTTGGGGCAGCCCCGCAGTGCCTTGCGCAAGTCCTCCACAGCCCCACTGCACCTGCGCCTCCAGCCTTTCCCACTCTCCTAACCCTAACCCTAACCCTAACCCTAAGGCTAAGGCTAATGGGAGGGGTGGCCTCAGTGTCACCCCATCAGCGGCCTAGCTGCCTGAAAAGACAAAGTAGTCCTGGCAGCAATCTTGGGGCAGCCCCGCAGTGCCTTGCGCAAGTCCTCCACAGCCCCACTGCACCTGGGCCTCCAGCCTTTCCCACTCTCCTAACCCTAACCCTAACCCTAACCCTAACCCTAACCCTAACCCTAAGGCTAAGGCTAATGGGAGGGGTGGCCCCAGTGTCACCCCATCAGCGGCCTAGCTGCCTGAAAAGACAAAGTAGTCCTGGCAGCAATCTTGGGGCAGCCCCGCAGTGCCTTGCGCAAGTCCTCCACAGCCCCACTGCACCTGGGCCTCCAGCCTTTCCCACTCTCCTAACCCTAACCCTAACCCTAACCCTAAGGCTAAGGCTAAGGCTAATGTGAGGGGTGGCCTCAGTGTCACCCCATCAGCGGCCTAGCTGCCTGAAAAGACAAAGTAGTCCTGGCAGCAATCTTGGGGCAGCCCCGCAGTGCCTTGCGCAAGTCCTCCACAGCCCCACTGCACTTGGGCCTCCAGCCTTTCCCACTCTCCTAACCCTAACCCTAACCCTAACCCTAACCCTAACCCTAAGGCTAAGGCTAATGGGAGGGGTGGCCCCAGTGTCACCCCATCAGCGGCCTAGCTGCCTGAAAAGACAAAGTAGTCCTGGCAGCAATCTTGGGGCAGCCCCGCAGTGCCTTGCGCAAGTCCTCCACAGCCCCACTGCACTTGGGCCTCCAGCCTTTCCCACTCTCCTAACCCTAACCCTAACCCTAACCCTAAGGCTAAGGCTAATGTGAGGGGTGGCCCCAGTGTCACCCCATCAGCGGCCTAGCTGCCTGAAAAGACAAAGTAGTCCTGGCAGCAATCTTGGGGCAGCCCCGCAGTGCCTTGCGCAAGTCCTCCACAGCCCCACTGCACCTGGGCCTCCAGCCTTTCCCACTCTCCTAACCCTAACCCTAACCCTAAGGCTAAGGCTAAGGCTAATGTGAGGGGTGGCCCCAGTGTCACCCCATCAGTGGCCTAGCTGCCTGAAAAGACAAAGTAGTCCTGGCAGCAATCTTGGGGCAGCCCCGCAGTGCCTTGCGCAAGTCCTCCACAGCCCCACTGCACCTGGGCCTCCAGCCTTTCCCACTCTCCTAACCCTAACCCTAACCCTAACCCTAACCCTAAGGCTAAGGCTAAGGCTAATGTGAGGGGTGGCCCCAGTGTCACCCCATCAGCGGCCTAGTTGCCTGAAAAGACAAAGTAGTCCTGGCAGCAATCTTGGGGCAGCCCCGCAGTGCCTTGCGCAAGTCCTCCACAGCCCCACTGCACCTGCGCCTCCAGCCTTTCCCACTCTCCTAACCCTAACCCTAACCCTAACCCTAAGGCTAAGGCTAAGGCTAATGGGAGGGGTGGCCTCAGTGTCACCCCATCAGCGGCCTAGCTGCCTGAAAAGACAAAGTAGTCCTGGCAGCAATCTTGGGGCAGCCCCGCAGTGCCTTGCGCAAGTCCTCCACAGCCCCACTGCACCTGGGCCTCCAGCCTTTCCCACTCTCCTAACCCTAACCCTAACCCTAAGGCTAAGGCTAAGGCTAATGGGAGGGGTGGCCCCAGTGTCACCCCATCAGCGGCCTAGCTGCCTGAAAAGACAAAGTAGTCCTGGCAGCAATCTTGGGGCAGCCCCGCAGTGCCTTGCGCAAGTCCTCCACAGCCCCACTGCACCTGCGCCTCCAGCCTTTCCCACTCTCCTAACCCTAACCCTAACCCTAACCGTAAGGCTAAGGCTAAGGCTAATGTGAGGGGTGGCCTCAGTGTCACCCCATCAGCGGCCTAGCTGCCTGAAAAGACAAAGTAGTCCTGGCAGCAATCTTGGGGCAGCCCCGCAGTGCCTTGCGCAAGTCCTCCACAGCCCCACTGCACCTGGGCCTCCAGCCTTTCCCACTCTCCTAACCCTAACCCTAACCCTAAGGCTAAGGCTAAGGCTAATGTGAGGGGTGGCCCCAGTGTCACCCCATCAGCGGCCTAGCTGCCTGAAAAGACAAAGTAGTCCTGGCAGCAATCTTGGGGCAGCCCCGCAGTGCCTTGCGCAAGTCCTCCACAGCCCCACTGCACCTGCGCCTCCAGCCTTTCCCACTCTCCTAACCCTAACCCTAACCCTAACCCTAAGGCTAAGGCTAATGTGAGGGGTGGCCCCAGTGTCACCCCATCAGCAGCCTAGCTGCCTGAAAAGACAAAGTAGTCCTGGCAGCAATCTTGGGGCAGCCCCACAGTGCCTTGCGCAAGTCCTCCACAGCCCCACTGCACCTGCGCCTCCAGCCTTTCCCACTCTCCTAACCCTAACCCTAAGGCTAAGGCTAAGGCTAAGGCTAATGGGAGGGGTGGCCCCAGTGTCACCCCATCAGCGGCCTAGCTGCCTGAAAAGACAAAGTAGTCCTGGCAGCAATCTTGGGGCAGCCCCGCAGTTGCCTTGCGCAAGTCCTCCACAGCCCCACTGCACCTGCGCCTCCAGCCTTTCCCACTCTCCTAACCCTAACCCTAACCCTAACCCTAACCCTAAGGCTAAGGCTAATGTGAGGGGTGGCCTCAGTGTCACCCCATCAGCGGCCTAGCTGCCTGAAAAGACAAAGTAGTCCTGGCAGCAATCTTGGGGCAGCCCCGCAGTGCCTTGCGCAAGTCCTCCACAGCCCCACTGCACCTGGGCCTCCAGCCTTTCCCACTCTCCTAACCCTAACCCTAACCCTAACCCTAAGGCTAAGGCTAATGTGAGGGGTGGCCCCAGTGTCACCCCATCAGCGGCCTAGCTGCCTGAAAAGACAAAGTAGTCCTGGCAGCAATCTTGGGGCAGCCCCGCAGTGCCTTGCGCAAGTCCTCCACAGCCCCACTGCACCTGGGCCTCCAGCCTTTCCCACTCTCCTAACCCTAACCCTAACCCTAACCCTAACCCTAAGGCTAATGTGAGGGGTGGCCTCAGTGTCACCCCATCAGCGGCCTAGCTGCCTGAAAAGACAAAGTAGTCCTGGCAGCAATCTTGGGGCAGCCCCGCAGTGCCTTGCGCAAGTCCTCCACAGCCCCACTGCACCTGGGCCTCCAGCCTTTCCCACTCTCCTAACCCTAAGCCTAACCCTAACCCTAACCCTAACCCTAACCCTAACCCTAAGGCTAAGGCTAATGGGAGGGGTGGCCCCAGTGTCACCCCATCAGCGGCCTAGCTGCCTGAAAAGACAAAGTAGTCCTGGCAGCAATCTTGGGGCAGCCCCGCAGTGCCTTGCGCAAGTCCTCCACAGCCCCACTGCACCTGCGCCTCCAGCCTTTCCCACTCTCCTAACCCTAACCCTAACCCTAACCCTAAGGCTAAGGCTAAGGCTAATGGGAGGGGTGGCCTCAGTGTCACCCCATCAGCAGCCTAGCTGCCTGAAAAGACAAAGTAGTCCTGGCAGCAATCTTGGGGCAGCCCCGCAGTGCCTTGCGCAAGTCCTCCACAGCCCCACTGCACCTGGGCCTCCAGCCTTTCCCACTCTCCTAACCCTAACCCTAACCCTAACCCTAACCCTAAGGCTAATGTGAGGGGTGGCCCCAGTGTCACCCCATCAGCGGCCTAGCTGCCTGAAAAGACAAAGTAGTCCTGGCAGCAATCTTGGGGCAGCCCCGCAGTGCCTTGCGCAAGTCCTCCACAGCCCCACTGCACCTGCGCCTCCAGCCTTTCCCACTCTCCTAACCCTAACCCTAACCCTAACCCTAACCCTAAGGCTAATGTGAGGGGTGGCCCCAGTGTCACCCCATCAGCGGCCTAGCTGCCTGAAAAGACAAAGTAGTCCTGGCAGCAATCTTGGGGCAGCCCCGCAGTGCCTTGCGCAAGTCCTCCACAGCCCCACTGCACCTGGGCCTCCAGCCTTTCCCACTCTCCTAACCCTAACCCTAACCCTAACCCTAAGGCTAAGGCTAAGGCTAATGTGAGGGGTGGCCCCAGTGTCACCCCATCAGCGGCCTAGCTGCCTGAAAAGACAAAGTAGTCCTGGCAGCAATCTTGGGGCAGCCCCGCAGTGCCTTGCGCAAGTCCTCCACAGCCCCACTGCACCTGCGCCTCCAGCCTTTCCCACTCTCCTAACCCTAACCCTAACCCTAACCCTAACCCTAAGGCTAAGGCTAAGGCTAATGGGAGGGGTGGCCTCAGTGTCACCCCATCAGCGGCCTAGCTGCCTGAAAAGACAAAGTAGTCCTGGCAGCAATCTTGGGGCAGCCCCGCAGTGCCTTGCGCAAGTCCTCCACAGCCCCACTGCACTTGGGCCTCCAGCCTTTCCCACTCTCCTAACCCTAACCCTAACCCTAACCCTAACCCTAAGGCTAATGTGAGGGGTGGCCCCAGTGTCACCCCATCAGCAGCCTAGCTGCCTGAAAAGACAAAGTAGTCCTGGCAGCAATCTTGGGGCAGCCCCGCAGTGCCTTGCGCAAGTCCTCCACAGCCCCACTGCACCTGGGCCTCCAGCCTTTCCCACTCTCCTAACCCTAACCCTAACCCTAACCCTAAGGCTAAGGCTAATGTGAGGGGTGGCCCCAGTGTCACCCCATCAGCGGCCTAGCTGCCTGAAAAGACAAAGTAGTCCTGGCAGCAATCTTGGGGCAGCCCCGCAGTGCCTTGCGCAAGTCCTCCACAGCCCCACTGCACCTGCGCCTCCAGCCTTTCCCACTCTCCTAACCCTAACCCTAACCCTAACCCTAACCCTAAGGCTAAGGCTAAGGCTAATGGGAGGGGTGGCCTCAGTGTCACCCCATCAGCGGCCTAGCTGCCTGAAAAGACAAAGTAGTCCTGGCAGCAATCTTGGGGCAGCCCCGCAGTGCCTTGCGCAAGTCCTCCACAGCCCCACTGCACCTGCGCCTCCAGCCTTTCCCACTCTCCTAACCCTAACCCTAACCCTAACCCTAAGGCTAAGGCTAACGTGAGGGGTGGCCCCAGTGTCACCCCATCAGCGGCCTAGCTGCCTGAAAAGACAAAGTAGTCCTGGCAGCAATCTTGGGGCAGCCCCGCAGTGCCTTGAGCAAGTCCTCCACAGCCCCACTGCACCTGCGCCTCCAGCCTTTCCCACTCTCCTAACCCTAACCCTAACCCTAACCCTAACCCTAACCCTAACCCTAAGGCTAAGGCTAATGTGAGGGGTGGCCTCAGTGTCACCCCATCAGCGGCCTAGCTGCCTGAAAAGACAAAGTAGTCCTGGCAGCAATCTTGGGGCAGCCCCGCAGTGCCTTGCGCAAGTCCTCCACAGCCCCACTGCACCTGCGCCTCCAGCCTTTCCCACTCTCCTAAGCCTAACCCTAACCCTAACCCTAAGGCTAAGGCTAAGGCTAATGTGAGGGGTGGCCTCAGTGTCACCCCATCAGCGGCCTAGCTGCCTGAAAAGACAAAGTAGTCCTGGCAGCAATCTTGGGGCAGCCCCGCAGTGCCTTGCGCAAGTCCTCCACAGCCCCACTGCACCTGCGCCTCCAGCCTTTCCCACTCTCCTAACCCTAACCCTAACCCTAACCCTAAGGCTAAGGCTAAGGCTAATGTGAGGGGTGGCCCCAGTGTCACCCCATCAGCGGCCTAGCTGCCTGAAAAGACAAAGTAGTCCTGGCAGCAATCTTGGGGCAGCCCCGCAGTGCCTTGCGCAAGTCCTCCACAGCCCCACTGCACCTGCGCCTCCAGCCTTTCCCACTCTCCTAACCCTAACCCTAACCCTAACCCTAACCCTAAGGCTAATGGGAGGGGTGGCCCCAGTGTCACCCCATCAGCGGCCTAGCTGCCTGAAAAGACAAAGTAGTCCTGGCAGCAATCTTGGGGCAGCCCCGCAGTGCCTTGCGCAAGTCCTCCACAGCCCCACTGCACCTGGGCCTCCAGCCTTTCCCACTCTCCTAACCCTAACCCTAACCCTAACCCTAAGGCTAAGGCTAAGGCTAATGTGAGGGGTGGCCCCAGTGTCACCCCATCAGCGGCCTAGCTGCCTGAAAAGACAAAGTAGTCCTGGCAGCAATCTTGGGGCAGCCCCGCAGTGCCTTGCGCAAGTCCTCCACAGCCCCACTGCACCTGCGCCTCCAGCCTTTCCCACTCTCCTAACCCTAACCCTAACCCTAACCCTAACCCTAAGGCTAAGGCTAAGGCTAATGGGAGGGGTGGCCTCAGTGTCACCCCATCAGCGGCCTAGCTGCCTGAAAAGACAAAGTAGTCCTGGCAGCAATCTTGGGGCAGCCCCGCAGTGCCTTGCGCAAGTCCTCCACAGCCCCACTGCACCTGGGCCTCCAGCCTTTCCCACTCTCCTAACCCTAACCCTAACCCTAACCCTAAGGCTAAGGCTAATGTGAGGGGTGGCCCCAGTGTCACCCCATCAGCAGCCTAGCTGCCTGAAAAGACAAAGTAGTCCTGGCAGCAATCTTGGGGCAGCCCCGCAGTGCCTTGCGCAAGTCCTCCACAGCCCCACTGCACCTGGGCCTCCAGCCTTTCCCACTCTCCTAACCCTAACCCTAACCCTAACCCTAAGGCTAAGGCTAATGTGAGGGGTGGCCCCAGTGTCACCCCATCAGCGGCCTAGCTGCCTGAAAAGACAAAGTAGTCCTGGCAGCAATCTTGGGGCAGCCCCGCAGTGCCTTGCGCAAGTCCTCCACAGCCCCACTGCACCTGCGCCTCCAGCCTTTCCCACTCTCCTAACCCTAACCCTAACCCTAACCCTAACCCTAAGGCTAAGGCTAAGGCTAATGGGAGGGGTGGCCTCAGTGTCACCCCATCAGCGGCCTAGCTGCCTGAAAAGACAAAGTAGTCCTGGCAGCAATCTTGGGGCAGCCCCGCAGTGCCTTGCGCAAGTCCTCCACAGCCCCACTGCACCTGCGCCTCCAGCCTTTCCCACTCTCCTAACCCTAACCCTAACCCTAACCCTAAGGCTAAGGCTAACGTGAGGGGTGGCCCCAGTGTCACCCCATCAGCGGCCTAGCTGCCTGAAAAGACAAAGTAGTCCTGGCAGCAATCTTGGGGCAGCCCCGCAGTGCCTTGAGCAAGTCCTCCACAGCCCCACTGCACCTGCGCCTCCAGCCTTTCCCACTCTCCTAACCCTAACCCTAACCCTAACCCTAACCCTAACCCTAACCCTAAGGCTAAGGCTAATGTGAGGGGTGGCCTCAGTGTCACCCCATCAGCGGCCTAGCTGCCTGAAAAGACAAAGTAGTCCTGGCAGCAATCTTGGGGCAGCCCCGCAGTGCCTTGCGCAAGTCCTCCACAGCCCCACTGCACCTGCGCCTCCAGCCTTTCCCACTCTCCTAAGCCTAACCCTAACCCTAACCCTAAGGCTAAGGCTAAGGCTAATGTGAGGGGTGGCCTCAGTGTCACCCCATCAGCGGCCTAGCTGCCTGAAAAGACAAAGTAGTCCTGGCAGCAATCTTGGGGCAGCCCCGCAGTGCCTTGCGCAAGTCCTCCACAGCCCCACTGCACCTGCGCCTCCAGCCTTTCCCACTCTCCTAACCCTAACCCTAACCCTAACCCTAAGGCTAAGGCTAAGGCTAATGTGAGGGGTGGCCCCAGTGTCACCCCATCAGCGGCCTAGCTGCCTGAAAAGACAAAGTAGTCCTGGCAGCAATCTTGGGGCAGCCCCGCAGTGCCTTGCGCAAGTCCTCCACAGCCCCACTGCACCTGGGCCTCCAGCCTTTCCCACTCTCCTAACCCTAACCCTAACCCTAACCCTAACCCTAAGGCTAATGGGAGGGGTGGCCTCAGTGACACCCCATCAGCGGCCTAGCTGCCTGAAAAGACAAAGTAGTCCTGGCAGCAATCTTGGGGCAGCCCCGCAGTGCCTTGCGCAAGTCCTCCACAGCCCCACTGCACCTGGGCCTCCAGCCTTTCCCACTCTCCTAACCCTAACCCTAACCCTAACCCTAAGGCTAAGGCTAAGGCTAATGTGAGGGGTGGCCTCAGTGTCACCCCATCAGCGGCCTAGCTGCCTGAAAAGACAAAGTAGTCCTGGCAGCAATCTTGGGGCAGCCCCGCAGTGCCTTGCGCAAGTCCTCCACAGCCCCACTGCACCTGCGCCTCCAGCCTTTCCCACTCTCCTAACCCTAACCCTAACCCTAACCCTAACCCTAAGGCTAATGGGAGGGGTGGCCTCAGTGACACCCCATCAGCGGCCTAGCTGCCTGAAAAGACAAAGTAGTCCTGGCAGCAATCTTGGGGCAGCCCCGCAGTGCCTTGCGCAAGTCCTCCACAGCCCCACTGCACCTGGGCCTCCAGCCTTTCCCACTCTCCTAACCCTAACCCTAACCCTAACCCTAACCCTAAGGCTAATGGGAGGGGTGGCCTCAGTGACACCCCATCAGCGGCCTAGCTGCCTGAAAAGACAAAGTAGTCCTGGCAGCAATCTTGGGGCAGCCCCGCAGTGCCTTGCGCAAGTCCTCCACAGCCCCACTGCACCTGGGCCTCCAGCCTTTCCCACTCTCCTAACCCTAACCCTAACCCTAACCCTAAGGCTAAGGCTAAGGCTAATGTGAGGGGTGGCCTCAGTGTCACCCCATCAGCGGCCTAGCTGCCTGAAAAGACAAAGTAGTCCTGGCAGCAATCTTGGGGCAGCCCCGCAGTGCCTTGCGCAAGTCCTCCACAGCCCCACTGCACCTGCGCCTCCAGCCTTTCCCACTCTCCTAACCCTAACCCTAACCCTAACCCTAACCCTAAGGCTAATGGGAGGGGTGGCCTCAGTGACACCCCATCAGCGGCCTAGCTGCCTGAAAAGACAAAGTAGTCCTGGCAGCAATCTTGGGGCAGCCCCGCAGTGCCTTGCGCAAGTCCTCCACAGCCCCACTGCACCTGCGCCTCCAGCCTTTCCCACTCTCCTAAGCCTAACCCTAACCCTAACCCTAAGGCTAAGGCTAAGGCTAATGTGAGGGGTGGCCTCAGTGTCACCCCATCAGCGGCCTAGCTGCCTGAAAAGACAAAGTAGTCCTGGCAGCAATCTTGGGGCAGCCCCGCAGTGCCTTGCGCAAGTCCTCCACAGCCCCACTGCACCTGCGCCTCCAGCCTTTCCCACTCTCCTAACCCTAACCCTAACCCTAACCCTAAGGCTAAGGCTAAGGCTAATGTGAGGGGTGGCCCCAGTGTCACCCCATCAGCGGCCTAGCTGCCTGAAAAGACAAAGTAGTCCTGGCAGCAATCTTGGGGCAGCCCCGCAGTGCCTTGCGCAAGTCCTCCACAGCCCCACTGCACCTGGGCCTCCAGCCTTTCCCACTCTCCTAACCCTAACCCTAACCCTAACCCTAACCCTAACCCTAAGGCTAAGGCTAAGGCTAATGTGAGGGGTGGCCTCAGTGTCACCCCATCAGCGGCCTAGCTGCCTGAAAAGACAAAGTAGTCCTGGCAGCAATCTTGGGGCAGCCCCGCAGTGCCTTGCGCAAGTCCTCCACAGCCCCACTGCACCTGCGCCTCCAGCCTTTCCCACTCTCCTAACCCTAACCCTAACCCTAAGGTTAAGGCTAAGGCTAACGTGAGGGGTGGCCCCAGTGTCACCCCATCAGCGGCCTAGCTGCCTGAAAAGACAAAGTAGTCCTGGCAGCAATCTTGGGGCAGCCCCGCAGTGCCTTGAGCAAGTCCTCCACAGCCCCACTGCACCTGCGCCTCCAGCCTTTCCCACTCTCCTAACCCTAACCCTAACCCTAACCCTAACCCTAACCCTAAGGCTAAGGCTAAGGCTAATGTGAGGGGTGGCCTCAGTGTCACCCCATCAGCGGCCTAGCTGCCTGAAAAGACAAAGTAGTCCTGGCAGCAATCTTGGGGCAGCCCCGCAGTGCCTTGCGCAAGTCCTCCACAGCCCCACTGCACCTGCGCCTCCAGCCTTTCCCACTCTCCTAAGCCTAACCCTAACCCTAACCCTAAGGCTAAGGCTAAGGCTAATGTGAGGGGTGGCCTCAGTGTCACCCCATCAGCGGCCTAGCTGCCTGAAAAGACAAAGTAGTCCTGGCAGCAATCTTGGGGCAGCCCCGCAGTGCCTTGAGCAAGTCCTCCACAGCCCCACTGCACTTGGGCCTCCAGCCTTTCCCACTCTCCTAACCCTAACCCTAACCCTAAGGCTAAGGCTAAGGCTAATGTGAGGGGTGGCCTCAGTGTCACCCCATCAGCGGCCTAGCTGCCTGAAAAGACAAAGTAGTCCTGGCAGCAATCTTGGGGCAGCCCCGCAGTGCCTTGCGCAAGTCCTCCACAGCCCCACTGCACCTGGGCCTCCAGCCTTTCCCACTCTCCTAACCCTAACCCTAACCCTAACCCTAACCCTAAGGCTAAGGCTAATGTGAGGGGTGGCCCCAGTGTCACCCCATCAGCGGCCTAGCTGCCTGAAAAGACAAAGTAGTCCTGGCAGCAATCTTGGGGCAGCCCCGCAGTGCCTTGCGCAAGTCCTCCACAGCCCCACTGCACCTGGGCCTCCAGCCTTTCCCACTCTCCTAACCCTAACCCTAACCCTAACCCTAAGGCTAAGGCTAAGGCTAATGGGAGGGGTGGCCCCAGTGTCACCCCATCAGCGGCCTAGCTGCCTGAAAAGACAAAGTAGTCCTGGCAGCAATCTTGGGGCAGCCCCGCAGTGCCTTGCGCAAGTCCTCCACAGCCCCACTGCACTTGCGCCTCCAGCCTTTCCCACTCTCCTAACCCTAACCCTAACCCTAACCCTAACCCTAAGGCTAATGTGAGGGGTGGCCTCAGTGTCACCCCATCAGCGGCCTAGCTGCCTGAAAAGACAAAGTAGTCCTGGCAGCAATCTTGGGGCAGCCCCGCAGTGCCTTGCGCAAGTCCTCCACAGCCCCACTGCACCTGCGCCTCCAGCCTTTCCCACTCTCCTAACCCTAACCCTAACCCTAACCCTAACCCTAAGGCTAATGTGAGGGGTGGCCTCAGTGTCACCCCATCAGCGGCCTAGCTGCCTGAAAAGACAAAGTAGTCCTGGCAGCAATCTTGGGGCAGCCCCGCAGTGCCTTGCGCAAGTCCTCCACAGCCCCACTGCACCTGGGCCTCCAGCCTTTCCCACTCTCCTAACCCTAACCCTAACCCTAACCCTAACCCTAAGGCTAAGGCTAAGGCTAATGGGAGGGGTGGCCTCAGTGTCACCCCATCAGCGGCCTAGCTGCCTGAAAAGACAAAGTAGTCCTGGCAGCAATCTTGGGGCAGCCCCGCAGTGCCTTGAGCAAGTCCTCCACAGCCCCACTGCACCTGCGCCTCCAGCCTTTCCCACTCTCCTAACCCTAACCCTAACCCTAACCCTAAGGCTAAGGCTAATGGGAGGGGTGGCCTCAGTGTCACCCCATCAGCGGCCTAGCTGCCTGAAAAGACAAAGTAGTCCTGGCAGCAATCTTGGGGCAGCCCCGCAGTGCCTTGCGCAAGTCCTCCACAGCCCCACTGCACCTGGGCCTCCAGCCTTTCCCACTCTCCTAACCCTAACCCTAACCCTAACCCTAAGGCTAAGGCTAACGTGAGGGGTGGCCCCAGTGTCACCCCATCAGCGGCCTAGCTGCCTGAAAAGACAAAGTAGTCCTGGCAGCAATCTTGGGGCAGCCCCGCAGTGCCTTGCGCAAGTCCTCCACAGCCCCACTGCACCTGGGCCTCCAGCCTTTCCCACTCTCCTAACCCTAACCCTAACCCTAAGGCTAAGGCTAAGGCTAAGGCTAATGTGAGGGGTGGCCCCAGTGTCACCCCATCAGCGGCCTAGCTGCCTGAAAAGACAAAGTAGTCCTGGCAGCAATCTTGGGGCAGCCCCGCAGTGCCTTGCGCAAGTCCTCCACAGCCCCACTGCACCTGCGCCTCCAGCCTTTCCCACTCTCCTAACCCTAACCCTAACCCTAACCCTAACCCTAAGGCTAAGGCTAAGGCTAATGTGAGGGGTGGCCTCAGTGTCACCCCATCAGCGGCCTAGCTGCCTGAAAAGACAAAGTAGTCCTGGCAGCAATCTTGGGGCAGCCCCGCAGTGCCTTGCGCAAGTCCTCCACAGCCCCACTGCACCTGGGCCTCCAGCCTTTCCCACTCTCCTAACCCTAACCCTAACCCTAACCCTAACCCTAAGGCTAAGGCTAATGTGAGGGGTGGCCTCAGTGTCACCCCATCAGCGGCCTAGCTGCCTGAAAAGACAAAGTAGTCCTGGCAGCAATCTTGGGGCAGCCCCGCAGTGCCTTGCGCAAGTCCTCCACAGCCCCACTGCACCTGGGCCTCCAGCCTTTCCCACTCTCCTAACCCTAACCCTAACCCTAACCCTAAGGCTAAGGCTAATGTGAGGGGTGGCCCCAGTGTCACCCCATCAGCGGCCTAGCTGCCTGAAAAGACAAAGTAGTCCTGGCAGCAATCTTGGGGCAGCCCCGCAGTGCCTTGCGCAAGTCCTCCACAGCCCCACTGCACCTGCGCCTCCAGCCTTTCCCACTCTCCTAACCCTAACCTTAAGGCTAAGGCTAAGGCTAAGGCTAATGTGAGGGGTGGCCCCAGTGTCACCCCATCAGCGGCCTAGCTGCCTGAAAAGACAAAGTAGTCCTGGCAGCAATCTTGGGGCAGCCCCGCAGTGCCTTGCGCAAGTCCTCCACAGCCCCACTGCACCTGCGCCTCCAGCCTTTCCCACTCTCCTAACCCTAACCCTAACCCTAACCCTAACCCTAAGGCTAAGGCTAATGTGAGGGGTGGCCTCAGTGTCACCCCATCAGCGGCCTAGCTGCCTGAAAAGACAAAGTAGTCCTGGCAGCAATCTTGGGGCAGCCCCGCAGTGCCTTGCACAAGTCCTCCACAGCCCCACTGCACCTGCGCCTCCAGCCTTTCCCACTCTCCTAACCCTAACCCTAACCCTAACCCTAAGGCTAAGGCTAATGTGAGGGGTGGCCCCAGTGTCACCCCATCAGCGGCCTAGCTGCCTGAAAAGACAAAGTAGTCCTGGCAGCAATCTTGGGGCAGCCCCGCAGTGCCTTGCGCAAGTCCTCCACAGCCCCACTGCACTTGCGCCTCCAGCCTTTCCCACTCTCCTAACCCTAACCCTAATCCTAACCCTAACCCTAAGGCTAAGGCTAAGGCTAATGTGAGGGGTGGCCTCAGTGTCACCCCATCAGCGGCCTAGCTGCCTGAAAAGACAAAGTAGTCCTGGCAGCAATCTTGGGGCAGCCCCGCAGTGCCTTGCGCAAGTCCTCCACAGCCCCACTGCACCTGCGCCTCCAGCCTTTCCCACTCTCCTAACCCTAACCCTAACCCTAACCCTAACCCTAACCCTAACCCTAACCCTAAGGCTAAGGCTAATGTGAGGGGTGGCCCCAGTGTCACCCCATCAGCGGCCTAGCTGCCTGAAAAGACAAAGTAGTCCTGGCAGCAATCTTGGGGCAGCCCCGCAATGCCTTGCGCAAGTCCTCCACAGCCCCACTGCACCTGCGCCTCCAGCCTTTCCCACTCTCCTAACCCTAACCCTAACCCTAACCCTAACCCTAAGGCTAAGGCTAATGTGAGGGGTGGCCCCAGTGTCACCCCATCAGCGGCCTAGCTGCCTGAAAAGACAAAGTAGTCCTGGCAGCAATCTTGGGGCAGCCCCGCAGTGCCTTGCGCAAGTCCTCCACAGCCCCACTGCACCTGCGCCTCCAGCCTTTCCCACTCTCCTAACCCTAACCCTAACCCTAAGGCTAAGGCTAAGGCTAATGTGAGGGGTGGCCCCAGTGTCACCCCATCAGCGGCCTAGCTGCCTGAAAAGACAAAGTAGTCCTGGCAGCAATCTTGGGGCAGCCCCGCAGTGCCTTGCGCAAGTCCTCCACAGCCCCACTGCACCTGCGCCTCCAGCCTTTCCCACTCTCCTAACCCTAACCCTAACCCTAACCCTAAGGCTAAGGCTAATGTGAGGGGTGGCCCCAGTGTCACCCCATCAGCGGCCTAGCTGCCTGAAAAGACAAAGTAGTCCTGGCAGCAATCTTGGGGCAGCCCCGCAGTGCCTTGCGCAAGTCCTCCACAGCCCCACTGCACCTGGGCCTCCAGCCTTTCCCACTCTCCTAACCCTAACCCTAACCTTAACCCTAACCCTAACCCTAAGGCTAAGGCTAATGTGAGGGGTGGCCTCAGTGTCACCCCATCAGCAGCCTAGCTGCCTGAAAAGACAAAGTAGTCCTGGCAGCAATCTTGGGGCAGCCCCGCAGTGCCTTGCGCAAGTCCTCCACAGCCCCACTGCACCTGGGCCTCCAGCCTTTCCCACTCTCCTAACCCTAACCTTAAGGCTAAGGCTAAGGCTAAGGCTAATGTGAGGGGTGGCCCCAGTGTCACCCCATCAGCGGCCTAGCTGCCTGAAAAGACAAAGTAGTCCTGGCAGCAATCTTGGGGCAGCCCCGCAGTGCCTTGCGCAAGTCCTCCACAGCCCCACTGCACCTGGGCCTCCAGCCTTTCCCACTCTCCTAACCCTAACCCTAACCCTAACCCTAAGGCTAAGGCTAAGGCTAATGTGAGGGGTGGCCTCAGTGTCACCCCATCAGCAGCCTAGCTGCCTGAAAAGACAAAGTAGTCCTGGCAGCAATCTTGGGGCAGCCCCGCAGTGCCTTGCGCAAGTCCTCCACAGCCCCACTGCACCTGCGCCTCCAGCCTTTCCCACTCTCCTAACCCTAACCCTAACCCTAACCCTAAGGCTAAGGCTAATGTGAGGGGTGGCCCCAGTGTCACCCCATCAGCGGCCTAGCTGCCTGAAAAGACAAAGTAGTCCTGGCAGCAATCTTGGGGCAGCCCCGCAGTGCCTTGCGCAAGTCCTCCACAGCCCCACTGCACCTGCGCCTCCAGCCTTTCCCACTCTCCTAACCCTAACCCTAACCCTAACCCTAACCCTAAGGCTAAGGCTAATGTGAGGGGTGGCCCCAGTGTCACCCCATCAGCGGCCTAGCTGCCTGAAAAGACAAAGTAGTCCTGGCAGCAATCTTGGGGCAGCCCCGCAGTGCCTTGCGCAAGTCCTCCACAGCCCCACTGCACCTGGGCCTCCAGCCTTTCCCACTCTCATAACCCTAACCCTAACCCTAAGGCTAAGGCTAAGGCTAATGTGAGGGGTGGCCTCAGTGTCACCCCATCAGCAGTCTAGCTGCCTGAAAAGACAAAGTAGTTCTAGCAGCAATCTTGGGGCAGCCCCGCAGTGCCTTGAGCAAGTCCTCCACAGCCCCACTGCACCTGGGCCTCCAGCCTTTCCCACTCTCCTAACCCTAACCCTAACCCTAACCCTAAGGCTAAGGCTAATGTGAGGGGTGGCCCCAGTGTCACCCCATCAGCGGCCTAGCTGCCTGAAAAGACAAAGTAGTCCTGGCAGCAATCTTGGGGCAGCCCCGCAGTGCCTTGCGCAAGTCCTCCACAGCCCCACTGCACCTGCACCTCCAGCCTTTCCCACTCTCCTAACCCTAACCCTAACCCTAAGGCTAAGGCTAAGGCTAATGGGAGGGGTGGCCCCAGTGTCACCCCATCAGCGGCCTAGCTGCCTGAAAAGACAAAGTAGTCCTGGCAGCAATCTTGGGGCAGCCCCGCAGTGCCTTGCGCAAGTCCTCCACAGCCCCACTGCACCTGGGCCTCCAGCCTTTCCCACTCTCCTAACCCTAACCCTAAGGCTAAGGCTAAGGCTAATGTGAGGGGTGGCCTCAGTGTCACCCCATCAGCGGCCTAGCTGCCTGAAAAGACAAAGTAGTCCTGGCAGCAATCTTGGGGCAGCCCCGCAGTGCCTTGCGCAAGTCCTCCACAGCCCCACTGCACCTGGGCCTCCAGCCTTTCCCACTCTCCTAACCCTAACCCTAACCCTAACCCTAACCCTAAGGCTAAGGCTAACGTGAGGGGTGGCCCCAGTGTCACCCCATCAGCGGCCTAGCTGCCTGAAAAGACAAAGTAGTCCTGGCAGCAATCTTGGGGCAGCCCCGCAGTGCCTTGCGCAAGTCCTCCACAGCCCCACTGCACCTGCGCCTCCAGCCTTTCCCACTCTCCTAACCCTAACCCTAACCCTAACCCTAACCCTAAGGCTAAGGCTAAGGCTAATGTGAGGGGTGGCCTCAGTGTCACCCCATCAGCGGCCTAGCTGCCTGAAAAGACAAAGTAGTCCTGGCAGCAATCTTGGGGCAGCCCCGCAGTGCCTTGCGCAAGTCCTCCACAGCCCCACTGCACCTGGGCCTCCAGCCTTTCCCACTCTCCTAACCCTAACCCTAACCCTAACCCTAAGGCTAAGGCTAAGGCTAATGTGAGGGGTGGCCTCAGTGTCACCCCATCAGCGGCCTAGCTGCCTGAAAAGACAAAGTAGTCCTGGCAGCAATCTTGGGGCAGCCCCGCAGTGCCTTGCGCAAGTCCTCCACAGCCCCACTGCACCTGCGCCTCCAGCCTTTCCCACTCTCCTAACCCTAACCCTAACCCTAACCCTAACCCTAACCCTAACCCTAACCCTAACCCTAAGGCTAATGTGAGGGGTGACCTCAGTGTCACCCCATCAGCGGCCTAGCTGCCTGAAAAGACAAAGTAGTCCTGGCAGCAATCTTGGGGCAGCCCCGCAGTGCCTTGCGCAAGTCCTCCACAGCCCCACTGCACCTGCGCCTCCAGCCTTTCCCACTCTCATAACCCTAACCCTAACCCTAACCCTAAGGCTAAGGCTAAGGCTAATGGGAGGGGTGGCCTCAGTGTCACCCCATCAGCGGCCTAGCTGCCTGAAAAGACAAAGTAGTCCTGGCAGCAATCTTGGGGCAGCCCCGCAGTGCCTTGCGCAAGTCCTCCACAGCCCCACTGCACCTGCGCCTCCAGCCTTTCCCACTCTCCTAACCCTAACCCTAATCCTAAGGCTAACCCTAAGGCTAATGGGAGGGGTGGCCCCAGTGTCACCCCATCAGCGGCCTAGCTGCCTGAAAAGACAAAGTAGTCCTGGCAGCAATCTTGGGGCAGCCCCGCAGTGCCTTGCGCAAGTCCTCCACAGCCCCACTGCACTTGGGCCTCCAGCCTTTCCCACTCTCCTAACCCTAACCCTAACCCTAACCCTAAGGCTAAGGCTAATGTGAGGGGTGGCCCCAGTGTCACCCCATCAGCGGCCTAGCTGCCTGAAAAGACAAAGTAGTCCTGGCAGCAATCTTGGGGCAGCCCCGCAGTGCCTTGCGCAAGTCCTCCACAGCCCCACTGCACCTGCGCCTCCAGCCTTTCCCACTCTCCTAACCCTAACCCTAACCCTAACCCTAACGCTAAGGCTAATGTGAGGGGTGGCCCCAGTGTCACCCCATCAGCGGCCTAGCTGCCTGAAAAGACAAAGTAGTCCTGGCAGCAATCTTGGGGCAGCCCCGCAGTGCCTTGCGCAAGTCCTCCACAGCCCCACTGCACCTGCGCCTCCAGCCTTTCCCACTCTCCTAACCCTAACCCTAACCCTAACCCTAACCCTAAGGCTAAGGCTAATGGGAGGGGTGGCCTCAGTGTCACCCCATCAGCGGCCTAGCTGCCTGAAAAGACAAAGTAGTCCTGGCAGCAATCTTGGGGCAGCCCCGCAGTGCCTTGCGCAAGTCCTCCACAGCCCCACTTCACTTGGGCCTCCAGCCTTTCCCACTCTCCTAACCCTAACCCTAACCCTAACCCTAACCCTAAGGCTAATGTGAGGGGTGGCCCCAGTGTCACCCCATCAGCGGCCTAGCTGCCTGAAAAGACAAAGTAGTCCTGGCAGCAATCTTGGGGCAGCCCCGCAGTGCCTTGCGCAAGTCCTCCACAGCCCCACTGCACCTGCGCCTCCAGCCTTTCCCACTCTCCTAACCCTAACCCTAACCCTAACCCTAACCCTAAGGCTAAGGCTAATGTGAGGGGTGGCCCCAGTGTCACCCCATCAGCGGCCTAGCTGCCTGAAAAGACAAAGTAGTCCTGGCAGCAATCTTGGGGCAGCCCCGCAGTGCCTTGCGCAAGTCCTCCACAGCCCCACTGCACCTGCGCCTCCAGCCTTTCCCACTCTCATAACCCTAACCCTAACCCTAACCCTAACCCTAACCCTAAGGCTAAGGCTAAGGCTAATTTGAGGGGTGGCCTCAGTGTCACCCCATCAGCGGCCTAGCTGCCTGAAAAGACAAAGTAGTCCTGGCAGCAATCTTGGGGCAGCCCCGCAGTGCCTTGCGCAAGTCCTCCACAGCCCCACTGCACCTGCGCCTCCAGCCTTTCCCACTCTCCTAACCCTAACCCTAACCCTAACCCTAAGGCTAAGGCTAAGGCTAATGGGAGGGGTGGCCTCAGTGTCACCCCATCAGCGGCCTAGCTGCCTGAAAAGACAAAGTAGTCCTGGCAGCAATCTTGGGGCAGCCCCGCAGTGCCTTGCGCAAGTCCTCCACAGCCCCACTGCACCTGCGCCTCCAGCCTTTCCCACTCTCCTAACCCTAACCCTAACCCTAACCCTAACCCTAACCCTAAGGCTAAGGCTAAGGCTAATGTGAGGGGTGGCCTCAGTGTCACCCCATCAGCGGCCTAGCTGCCTGAAAAGACAAAGTAGTCCTGGCAGCAATCTTGGGGCAGCCCCGCAGTGCCTTGCGCAAGTCCTCCACAGCCCCACTGCACCTGCGCCTCCAGCCTTTCCCACTCTCCTAACCCTAACCCTAACCCTAACCCTAAGGCTAAGGCTAAGGCTAATGTGAGGGGTGGCCCCAGTGTCACCCCATCAGCGGCCTAGCTGCCTGAAAAGACAAAGTAGTCCTGGCAGCAATCTTGGGGCAGCCCCGCAGTGCCTTGCGCAAGTCCTCCACAGCCCCACTGCACCTGCGCCTCCAGCCTTTCCCACTCTCCTAACCCTAACCCTAACCCTAACCCTAACCCTAACCCTAACCCTAAGGCTAATGGGAGGGGTGGCCTCAGTGTCACCCCATCAGCGGCCTAGCTGCCTGAAAAGACAAAGTAGTCCTGGCAGCAATCTTGGGGCAGCCCCGCAGTGCCTTGCGCAAGTCCTCCACAGCCCCACTTCACTTGGGCCTCCAGCCTTTCCCACTCTCCTAACCCTAACCCTAACCCTAACCCTAAGGCTAAGGCTAATGTGAGGGGTGGCCCCAGTGTCACCCCATCAGCGGCCTAGCTGCCTGAAAAGACAAAGTAGTCCTGGCAGCAATCTTGGGGCAGCCCCGCAGTGCCTTGCGCAAGTCCTCCACAGCCCCACTGCACCTGGGCCTCCAGCCTTTCCCACTCTCCTAACCCTAACCCTAACCCTAACCCTAAGGCTAAGGCTAAGGCTAACGTGAGGGATGGCCCCAGTGTCACCCCATCAGCGGCCTAGCTGCCTGAAAAGACAAAGTAGTCCTGGCAGCAATCTTGGGGCAGCCCCGCAGTGCCTTGCGCAAGTCCTCCACAGCCCCACTGCACCTGCGCCTCCAGCCTTTCCCACTCTCCTAACCCTAACCCTAACCCTAACCCTAACCCTAACCCTAAGGCTAAGGCTAAGGCTAATTTGAGGGGTGGCCTCAGTGTCACCCCATCAGCGGCCTAGCTGCCTGAAAAGACAAAGTAGTCCTGGCAGCAATCTTGGGGCAGCCCCGCAGTGCCTTGCGCAAGTCCTCCACAGCCCCACTTCACTTGGGCCTCCAGCCTTTCCCACTCTCCTAACCCTAACCCTAACCCTAACCCTAAGGCTAATGTGAGGGGTGGCCCCAGTGTCACCCCATCAGCGGCCTAGCTGCCTGAAAAGACAAAGTAGTCCTGGCAGCAATCTTGGGGCAGCCCCGCAGTGCCTTGCGCAAGTCCTCCACAGCCCCACTGCACCTGGGCCTCCAGCCTTTCCCACTCTCCTAACCCTAACCCTAACCCTAACCCTAACCCTAAGGCTAAGGCTAATGTGAGGGGTGGCCCCAGTGTCACCCCATCAGCGGCCTAGCTGCCTGAAAAGACAAAGTAGTCCTGGCAGCAATCTTGGGGCAGCCCCGCAGTGCCTTGCGCAAGTCCTCCACAGCCCCACTGCACCTGCGCCTCCAGCCTTTCCCACTCTCCTAACCCTAACCCTAACCCTAACCCTAAGGCTAAGGCTAAGGCTAATGTGAGGGGTGGCCCCAGTGTCACCCCATCAGCGGCCTAGCTGCCTGAAAAGACAAAGTAGTCCTGGCAGCAATCTTGGGGCAGCCCCGCAGTGCCTTGCGCAAGTCCTCCACAGCCCCACTGCACCTGGGCCTCCAGCCTTTCCCACTCTCCTAACCCTAACCCTAACCCTAACCCTAACCCTAAGGCTAAGGCTAAGGCTAATGTGAGGGGTGGCCTCAGTGTCACCCCATCAGCGGCCTAGCTGCCTGAAAAGACAAAGTAGTCCTGGCAGCAATCTTGGGGCAGCCCCGCAGTGCCTTGCGCAAGTCCTCCACAGCCCCACTGCACCTGCGCCTCCAGCCTTTCCCACTCTCCTAACCCTAACCCTAACCCTAACCCTAACCCTAACCCTAACCGTAACCCTAACCCTAACCCTAAGGCTAATGTGAGGGGTGGCCTCAGTGTCACCCCATCAGCGGCCTAGCTGCCTGAAAAGACAAAGTAGTCCTGGCAGCAATCTTGGGGTAGCCCCGCAGTGCCTTGCGCAAGTCCTCCACAGCCCCACTGCACCTGCGCCTCCAGCCTTTCCCACTCTCCTAACCCTAACCCTAACCCTAACCCTAAGGCTAAGGCTAAGGCTAATGGGAGGGGTGGCCCCAGTGTCACCCCATCAGCGGCCTAGCTGCCTGAAAAGACAAAGTAGTCCTGGCAGCAATCTTGGGGCAGCCCCGCAGTGCCTTGCGCAAGTCCTCCACAGCCCCACTGCACCTGCGCCTCCAGCCTTTCCCACTCTCCTAACCCTAACCCTAACCCTAACCCTAAGGCTAAGGCTAAGGCTAATGGGAGGGGTGGCCCCAGTGTCACCCCATCAGCGGCCTAGCTGCCTGAAAAGACAAAGTAGTCCTGGCAGCAATCTTGGGGCAGCCCCGCAGTGCCTTGCGCAAGTCCTCCACAGCCCCACTGCACCTGCGCCTCCAGCCTTTCCCACTCTCCTAACCCTAACCCTAATCCTAACCCTAACCCTAAGGCTAAGGCTAAGGCTAATGTGAGGGGTGGCCTCAGTGTCACCCCATCAGCGGCCTAGCTGCCTGAAAAGACAAAGTAGTCCTGGCAGCAATCTTGGGGCAGCCCCGCAGTGCCTTGCGCAAGTCCTCCACAGCCCCACTGCACCTGCGCCTCCAGCCTTTCCCACTCTCCTAACCCTAACCCTAACCCTAAGGCTAAGGCTAAGGCTAATGTGAGGGGTGGCCCCAGTGTCACCCCATCAGCGGCCTAGCTGCCTGAAAAGACAAAGTAGTCCTGGCAGCAATCTTGGGGCAGCCCCGCAGTGCCTTGCGCAAGTCCTCCACAGCCCCACTGCACCTGCGCCTCCAGCCTTTCCCACTCTCCTAACCCTAACCCTAACCCTAACCCTAACCCTAAGGCTAAG
The DNA here is from genome assembly GCF_040807025.1 of Struthio camelus. Classification (NCBI taxonomy): domain Eukaryota; kingdom Metazoa; phylum Chordata; class Aves; order Struthioniformes; family Struthionidae; genus Struthio; species Struthio camelus. The sequence continues at coordinate 28,359,450 of NC_090948.1, read as the reverse complement.
GCTAATGTGAGGGGTGGCCCCAGTGTCACCCCATCAGCGGCCTAGCTGCCTGAAAAGACAAAGTAGTCCTGGCAGCAATCTTGGGGCAGCCCCGCAGTGCCTTGCGCAAGTCCTCCACAGCCCCACTGCACCTGGGCCTCCAGCCTTTCCCACTCTCCTAACCCTAACCCTAACCCTAACCCTAACCCTAAGGCTAAGGCTAATGTGAGGGGTGGCCCCAGTGTCACCCCATCAGCGGCCTAGCTGCCTGAAAAGACAAAGTAGTCCTGGCAGCAATCTTGGGGCAGCCCCGCAGTGCCTTGCGCAAGTCCTCCACAGCCCCACTGCACCTGGGCCTCCAGCCTTTCCCACTCTCCTAACCCTAACCCTAACCCTAACCCTAACCCTAAGGCTAATGTGAGGGGTGGCCCCAGTGTCACCCCATCAGCGGCCTAGCTGCCTGAAAAGACAAAGTAGTCCTGGCAGCAATCTTGGGGCAGCCCCGCAGTGCCTTGCGCAAGTCCTCCACAGCCCCACTGCACCTGGGCCTCCAGCCTTTCCCACTCTCCTAACCCTAACCCTAACCCTAACCCTAAGGCTAAGGCTAAGGCTAAGGCTAATGTGAGGGGTGGCCCCAGTGTCACCCCATCAGCGGCCTAGCTGCCTGAAAAGACAAAGTAGTCCTGGCAGCAATCTTGGGGCAGCCCCGCAGTGCCTTGCGCAAGTCCTCCACAGCCCCACTGCACCTGCGCCTCCAGCCTTTCCCACTCTCCTAACCCTAACCCTAACCCTAACCCTAAGGCTAATGTGAGGGGTGGCCCCAGTGTCACCCCATCAGCGGCCTAGCTGCCTCAAAAGACAAAGTAGTCCTGGCAGCAATCTTGGGGCAGCCCCGCAGTGCCTTGCGCAAGTCCTCCACAGCCCCACTGCACCTGCGCCTCCAGCCTTTCCCACTCTCCTAACCCTAACCCTAACCCTAACCCTAAGGCTAAGGCTAAGGCTAATGGGAGGGGTGGCCCCAGTGTCACCCCATCAGCGGCCTAGCTGCCTGAAAAGACAAAGTAGTCCTGGCAGCAATCTTGGGGCAGCCCCGCAGTGCCTTGCGCAAGTCCTCCACAGCCCCACTGCACCTGCGCCTCCAGCCTTTCCCAATCTCATAACCCTAACCCTAACACTAACCCTAACCCTAAGGCTAAGGCTAAGGCTAATGTGAGGGGTGGCCCCAGTGTCACCCCATCAGCGGCCTAGCTGCCTGAAAAGACAAAGTAGTCCTGGCAGCAATCTTGGGGCAGCCCCGCAGTGCCTTGCGCAAGTCCTCCACAGCCCCACTGCACCTGGGCCTCCAGCCTTTCCCACTCTCCTAACCCTAACCCTAAGGCTAAGGCTAACCCTAAGGCTAATGTGAGGGGTGGCCCCAGTGTCACCCCATCAGCGGCCTAGCTGCCTGAAAAGACAAAGTAGTCCTGGCAGCAATCTTGGGGCAGCCCCGCAGTGCCTTGCGCAAGTCCTCCACAGCCCCACTGCACCTGCGCCTCCAGCCTTTCCCACTCTCCTAACCCTAACCCTAACCCTAACCCTAAGGCTAAGGCTAAGGCTAATGTGAGGGGTGGCCCCAGTGTCACCCCATCAGCGGCCTAGCTGCCTGAAAAGACAAAGTAGTCCTGGCAGCAATCTTGGGGCAGCCCCGCAGTGCCTTGCGCAAGTCCTCCACAGCCCCACTGCACCTGCGCCTCCAGCCTTTCCCACTCTCCTAACCCTAACCCTAACCCTAACCCTAACCCTAAGGCTAAGGCTAAGGCTAATGTGAGGGGTGGCCCCAGTGTCACCCCATCAGCGGCCTAGCTGCCTGAAAAGACAAAGTAGTCCTGGCAGCAATCTTGGGGCAGCCCCGCAGTGCCTTGCGCAAGTCCTCCACAGCCCCACTGCACCTGCGCCTCCAGCCTTTCCCACTCTCCTAACCCTAACCCTAACCCTAACCCTAAGGCTAATGTGAGGGGTGGCCCCAGTGTCACCCCATCAGCGGCCTAGCTGCCTCAAAAGACAAAGTAGTCCTGGCAGCAATCTTGGGGCAGCCCCGCAGTGCCTTGCGCAAGTCCTCCACAGCCCCACTGCACCTGCGCCTCCAGCCTTTCCCACTCTCCTAACCCTAACCCTAACCCTAACCCTAAGGCTAAGGCTAAGGCTAATGGGAGGGGTGGCCCCAGTGTCACCCCATCAGCGGCCTAGCTGCCTGAAAAGACAAAGTAGTCCTGGCAGCAATCTTGGGGCAGCCCCGCAGTGCCTTGCGCAAGTCCTCCACAGCCCCACTGCACCTGCGCCTCCAGCCTTTCCCACTCTCCTAACCCTAAAACTAATCCTAACCCTAACCCTAAGGCTAAGGCTAAGGCTAATGTGAGGGGTGGCCCCAGTGTCACCCCATCAGCGGCCTAGCTGCCTGAAAAGACAAAGTAGTCCTGGCAGCAATCTTGGGGCAGCCCCGCAGTGCCTTGCGCAAGTCCTCCACAGCCCCACTGCACCTGGGCCTCCAGCCTTTCCCACTCTCCTAACCCTAACCCTAAGGCTAAGGCTAAGGCTAAGGCTAATGTGAGGGGTGGCCCCAGTGTCACCCCATCAGCGGCCTAGCTGCCTGAAAAGACAAAGTAGTCCTGGCAGCAATCTTGGGGCAGCCCCGCAGTGCCTTGCGCAAGTCCTCCACAGCCCCACTGCACCTGCGCCTCCAGCCTTTCCCACTCTCCTAACCCTAACCCTAACCCTAACCCTAAGGCTAAGGCTAAGGCTAATGTGAGGGGTGGCCCCAGTGTCACCCCATCAGCGGCCTAGCTGCCTGAAAAGACAAAGTAGTCCTGGCAGCAATCTTGGGGCAGCCCCGCAGTGCCTTGCGCAAGTCCTCCACAGCCCCACTGCACCTGCGCCTCCAGCCTTTCCCACTCTCCTAACCCTAACCCTAACCCTAACCCTAACCCTAAGGCTAAGGCTAAGGCTAATGTGAGGGGTGGCCCCAGTGTCACCCCATCAGCGGCCTAGCTGCCTGAAAAGACAAAGTAGTCCTGGCAGCAATCTTGGGGCAGCCCCGCAGTGCCTTGCGCAAGTCCTCCACAGCCCCACTGCACCTGCGCCTCCAGCCTTTCCCACTCTCATAACCCTAACCCTAACCCTAACCCTAACCCTAACCCTAAGGCTAAGGCTAAGGCTAATTTGAGGGGTGGCCTCAGTGTCACCCCATCAGCGGCCTAGCTGCCTGAAAAGACAAAGTAGTCCTGGCAGCAATCTTGGGGCAGCCCCGCAGTGCCTTGCGCAAGTCCTCCACAGCCCCACTGCACCTGGGCCTCCAGCCTTTCCCACTCTCCTAACCCTAACCCTAACCCTAACCCTAAGGCTAAGGCTAAGGCTAATGGGAGGGGTGGCCTCAGTGTCACCCCATCAGCGGCCTAGCTGCCTGAAAAGACAAAGTAGTCCTGGCAGCAATCTTGGGGCAGCCCCGCAGTGCCTTGCGCAAGTCCTCCACAGCCCCACTGCACCTGCGCCTCCAGCCTTTCCCACTCTCCTAACCCTAACCCTAACCCTAACCCTAAGGCTAAGGCTAAGGCTAATGTGAGGGGTGGCCTCAGTGTCACCCCATCAGCGGCCTAGCTGCCTGAAAAGACAAAGTAGTCCTGGCAGCAATCTTGGGGCAGCCCCGCAGTGCCTTGCGCAAGTCCTCCACAGCCCCACTGCACCTGGGCCTCCAGCCTTTCCCACTCTCCTAACCCTAACCCTAACCCTAACCCTAAGGCTAAGGCTAAGGCTAATGGGAGGGGTGGCCCCAGTGTCACCCCATCAGCGGCCTAGCTGCCTGAAAAGACAAAGTAGTCCTGGCAGCAATCTTGGGGCAGCCCCGCAGTGCCTTGCGCAAGTCCTCCACAGCCCCACTGCACCTGCGCCTCCAGCCTTTCCCACTCTCCTAACCCTAACCCTAACCCTAACCCTAACCCTAAGGCTAAGGCTAAGGCTAATGGGAGGGGTGGCCTCAGTGTCACCCCATCAGCGGCCTAGCTGCCTGAAAAGACAAAGTAGTCCTGGCAGCAATCTTGGGGCAGCCCCGCAGTGCCTTGCGCAAGTCCTCCACAGCCCCACTTCACTTGGGCCTCCAGCCTTTCCCACTCTCCTAACCCTAACCCTAACCCTAACCCTAACCCTAAGGCTAATGTGAGGGGTGGCCCCAGTGTCACCCCATCAGCGGCCTAGCTGCCTCAAAAGACAAAGTAGTCCTGGCAGCAATCTTGGGGCAGCCCCGCAGTGCCTTGCGCAAGTCCTCCACAGCCCCACTGCACCTGGGCCTCCAGCCTTTCCCACTCTCCTAACCCTAACCCTAACCCTAACCCTAAGGCTAAGGCTAAGGCTAACGTGAGGGGTGGCCCCAGTGTCACCCCATCAGCGGCCTAGCTGCCTGAAAAGACAAAGTAGTCCTGGCAGCAATCTTGGGGCAGCCCCGCAGTGCCTTGCGCAAGTCCTCCACAGCCCCACTGCACCTGCGCCTCCAGCCTTTCCCACTCTCCTAACCCTAACCCTAACCCTAACCCTAACCCTAACCCTAAGGCTAAGGCTAAGGCTAACGTGAGGGGTGGCCTCAGTGTCACCCCATCAGCGGCCTAGCTGCCTGAAAAGACAAAGTAGTCCTGGCAGCAATCTTGGGGCAGCCCCGCAGTGCCTTGCGCAAGTCCTCCACAGCCCCACTTCACTTGGGCCTCCAGCCTTTCCCACTCTCCTAACCCTAACCCTAACCCTAACCCTAACCCTAAGGCTAATGTGAGGGGTGGCCCCAGTGTCACCCCATCAGCGGCCTAGCTGCCTGAAAAGACAAAGTAGTCCTGGCAGCAATCTTGGGGCAGCCCCGCAGTGCCTTGCGCAAGTCCTCCACAGCCCCACTGCACCTGGGCCTCCAGCCTTTCCCACTCTCCTAACCCTAACCCTAACCCTAACCCTAACCCTAACCCTAAGGCTAATGTGAGGGGTGGCCCCAGTGTCACCCCATCAGCGGCCTAGCTGCCTGAAAAGACAAAGTAGTCCTGGCAGCAATCTTGGGGCAGCCCCGCAGTGCCTTGCGCAAGTCCTCCACAGCCCCACTGCACCTGCGCCTCCAGCCTTTCCCACTCTCCTAACCCTAACCCTAACCCTAACCCTAAGGCTAAGGCTAAGGCTAATGTGAGGGGTGGCCCCAGTGTCACCCCATCAGCGGCCTAGCTGCCTGAAAAGACAAAGTAGTCCTGGCAGCAATCTTGGGGCAGCCCCGCAGTGCCTTGCGCAAGTCCTCCACAGCCCCACTGCACCTGGGCCTCCAGCCTTTCCCACTCTCCTAACCCTAACCCTAACCCTAACCCTAACCCTAAGGCTAAGGCTAAGGCTAATGTGAGGGGTGGCCTCAGTGTCACCCCATCAGCGGCCTAGCTGCCTGAAAAGACAAAGTAGTCCTGGCAGCAATCTTGGGGCAGCCCCGCAGTGCCTTGCGCAAGTCCTCCACAGCCCCACTGCACCTGGGCCTCCAGCCTTTCCCACTCTCCTAACCCTAACCCTAACCCTAACCCTAACCCTAACCCTAACCGTAACCCTAACCCTAACCCTAAGGCTAATGTGAGGGGTGGCCTCAGTGTCACCCCATCAGCGGCCTAGCTGCCTGAAAAGACAAAGTAGTCCTGGCAGCAATCTTGGGGTAGCCCCGCAGTGCCTTGCGCAAGTCCTCCACAGCCCCACTGCACCTGCGCCTCCAGCCTTTCCCACTCTCCTAACCCTAACCCTAACCCTAACCCTAAGGCTAAGGCTAAGGCTAATGTGAGGGGTGGCCTCAGTGTCACCCCATCAGCGGCCTAGCTGCCTGAAAAGACAAAGTAGTCCTGGCAGCAATCTTGGGGCAGCCCCGCAGTGCCTTGCGCAAGTCCTCCACAGCCCCACTGCACCTGCGCCTCCAGCCTTTCCCACTCTCCTAACCCTAACCCTAACCCTAACCCTAACCCTAAGGCTAATGTGAGGGGTGGCCCCAGTGTCACCCCATCAGCGGCCTAGCTGCCTGAAAAGACAAAGTAGTCCTGGCAGCAATCTTGGGGCAGCCCCGCAGTGCCTTGCGCAAGTCCTCCACAGCCCCACTGCACTTGGGCCTCCAGCCTTTCCCACTCTCCTAACCCTAACCCTAACCCTAACCCTAAGGCTAAGGCTAATGTGAGGGGTGGCCTCAGTGTCACCCCATCAGCGGCCTAGCTGCCTGAAAAGACAAAGTAGTCCTGGCAGCAATCTTGGGGCAGCCCCGCAGTGCCTTGCGCAAGTCCTCCACAGTCCCACTGCACCTGCGCCTCCAGCCTTTCCCACTCTCCTAACCCTAACCCTAACCCTAAGGCTAAGGCTAAGGCTAATGTGAGGGGTGGCCCCAGTGTCACCCCATCAGCGGCCTAGCTGCCTGAAAAGACAAAGTAGTCCTGGCAGCAATCTTGGGGCAGCCCCGCAGTGCCTTGCGCAAGTCCTCCACAGCCCCACTGCACCTGGGCCTCCAGCCTTTCCCAATCTCATAACCCTAACCCTAACACTAACCCTAACCCTAAGGCTAAGGCTAAGGCTAATGTGAGGGGTGGCCTCAGTGTCACCCCATCAGCGGCCTAGCTGCCTGAAAAGACAAAGTAGTCCTGGCAGCAATCTTGGGGCAGCCCCGCAGTGCCTTGCGCAAGTCCTCCACAGCCCCACTGCACCTGCGCCTCCAGCCTTTCCCACTCTCCTAACCCTAACCCTAACCCTAAGGCTAAGGCTAAGGCTAATGTGAGGGGTGGCCCCAGTGTCACCCCATCAGCGGCCTAGCTGCCTGAAAAGACAAAGTAGTCCTGGCAGCAATCTTGGGGCAGCCCCGCAGTGCCTTGCGCAAGTCCTCCACAGCCCCACTGCACCTGCGCCTCCAGCCTTTCCCACTCTCCTAACCCTAACCCTAACCCTAACCCTAAGGCTAAGGCTAAGGCTAATGGGAGGGGTGGCCCCAGTGTCACCCCATCAGCGGCCTAGCTGCCTGAAAAGACAAAGTAGTCCTGGCAGCAATCTTGGGGCAGCCCCGCAGTGCCTTGCGCAAGTCCTCCACAGCCCCACTGCACCTGCGCCTCCAGCCTTTCCCACTCTCCTAACCCTAACCCTAATCCTAACCCTAACCCTAAGGCTAAGGCTAAGGCTAATGGGAGGGGTGGCCTCAGTGTCACCCCATCAGCGGCCTAGCTGCCTGAAAAGACAAAGTAGTCCTGGCAGCAATCTTGGGGCAGCCCCGCAGTGCCTTGCGCAAGTCCTCCACAGCCCCACTGCACCTGCGCCTCCAGCCTTTCCCACTCTCCTAACCCTAACCCTAACCCTAACCCTAACCCTAACCCTAACCCTAAGGCTAAGGCTAAGGCTAATGTGAGGGGTGGCCCCAGTGTCACCCCATCAGCGGCCTAGCTGCCTGAAAAGACAAAGTAGTCCTGGCAGCAATCTTGGGGCAGCCCCGCAGTGCCTTGCGCAAGTCCTCCACAGCCCCACTGCACCTGCGCCTCCAGCCTTTCCCACTCTCCTAACCCTAACCCTAACCCTAACCCTAACCCTAAGGCTAAGGCTAATGTGAGGGGTGGCCCCAGTGTCACCCCATCAGCGGCCTAGCTGCCTGAAAAGACAAAGTAGTCCTGGCAGCAATCTTGGGGCAGCCCCGCAGTGCCTTGCGCAAGTCCTCCACAGCCCCACTGCACCTGGGCCTCCAGCCTTTCCCACTCTCCTAACCCTAACCCTAACCCTAACCCTAACCCTAAGGCTAAGGCTAATGGGAGGGGTGGCCCCAGTGTCACCCCATCAGCGGCCTAGCTGCCTGAAAAGACAAAGTAGTCCTGGCAGCAATCTTGGGGCAGCCCCGCAGTGCCTTGCGCAAGTCCTCCACAGCCCCACTGCACCTGGGCCTCCAGCCTTTCCCACTCTCCTAACCCTAACCCTAACCCTAACCCTAACCCTAAGGCTAATGTGAGGGGTGGCCCCAGTGTCACCCCATCAGCGGCCTAGCTGCCTGAAAAGACAAAGTAGTCCTGGCAGCAATCTTGGGGCAGCCCCGCAGTGCCTTGCGCAAGTCCTCCACAGCCCCACTGCACCTGCGCCTCCAGCCTTTCCCACTCTCCTAACCCTAACCCTAACCCTAACCCTAACCCTAAGGCTAAGGCTAAGGCTAATGTGAGGGGTGGCCTCAGTGTCACCCCATCAGCGGCCTAGCTGCCTGAAAAGACAAAGTAGTCCTGGCAGCAATCTTGGGGCAGCCCCGCAGTGCCTTGCGCAAGTCCTCCACAGCCCCACTGCACCTGCGCCTCCAGCCTTTCCCACTCTCCTAACCCTAACCCTAACCCTAACCCTAACCCTAAGGCTAATGTGAGGGGTGGCCCCAGTGTCACCCCATCAGCGGCCTAGCTGCCTCAAAAGACAAAGTAGTCCTGGCAGCAATCTTGGGGCAGCCCCGCAGTGCCTTGCGCAAGTCCTCCACAGCCCCACTGCACCTGCGCCTCCAGCCTTTCCCACACTCCTAACCCTAACCCTAACCCTAACCCTAAGGCTAAGGCTAAGGCTAATGGGAGGGGTGGCCCCAGTGTCACCCCATCAGCGGCCTAGCTGCCTGAAAAGACAAAGTAGTCCTGGCAGCAATCTTGGGGCAGCCCCGCAGTGCCTTGCGCAAGTCCTCCACAGCCCCACTGCACCTGGGCCTCCAGCCTTTCCCACTCTCCTAACCCTAAAACTAATCCTAACCATAACCCTAAGGCTAAGGCTAAGGCTAATGTGAGGGGTGGCCCCAGTGTCACCCCATCAGCGGCCTAGCTGCCTGAAAAGACAAAGTAGTCCTGGCAGCAATCTTGGGGCAGCACCGCAGTGCCTTGCGCAAGTCCTCCACAGCCCCACTGCACCTGGGCCTCCAGCCTTTCCCACTCTCCTAACCCTAACCCTAACCCTAAGGCTAAGGCTAAGGCTAATGTGAGGGGTGGCCCCAGTGTCACCCCATCAGCGGCCTAGCTGCCTGAAAAGACAAAGTAGTCCTGGCAGCAATCTTGGGGCAGCCCCGCAGTGCCTTGCGCAAGTCCTCCACAGCCCCACTGCACCTGCGCCTCCAGCCTTTCCCACTCTCCTAACCCTAACCCTAACCCTAAGGCTAAGGCTAAGGCTAATGTGAGGGGTGGCCCCAGTGTCACCCCATCAGCGGCCTAGCTGCCTGAAAAGACAAAGTAGTCCTGGCAGCAATCTTGGGGCAGCCCCGCAGTGCCTTGCGCAAGTCCTCCACAGCCCCACTGCACCTGCGCCTCCAGCCTTTCCCACTCTCCTAACCCTAACCCTAACCCTAACCCTAACCCTAAGGCTAAGGCTAAGGCTAATGTGAGGGGTGGCCTCAGTGTCACCCCATCAGCGGCCTAGCTGCCTGAAAAGACAAAGTAGTCCTGGCAGCAATCTTGGGGCAGCCCCGCAGTGCCTTGCGCAAGTCCTCCACAGCCCCACTGCACCTGCGCCTCCAGCCTTTCCCACTCTCCTAACCCTAACCCTAACCCTAACCCTAAGGCTAAGGCTAAGGCTAATGTGAGGGGTGGCCCCAGTGTCACCCCATCAGCGGCCTAGCTGCCTGAAAAGACAAAGTAGTCCTGGCAGCAATCTTGGGGCAGCCCCGCAGTGCCTTGCGCAAGTCCTCCACAGCCCCACTGCACCTGGGCCTCCAGCCTTTCCCACTCTCCTAACCCTAACCCTAACCCTAACCCTAACCCTAAGGCTAAGGCTAAGGCTAATGGGAGGGGTGGCCCCAGTGTCACCCCATCAGCGGCCTAGCTGCCTGAAAAGACAAAGTAGTCCTGGCAGCAATCTTGGGGCAGCCCCGCAGTGCCTTGCGCAAGTCCTCCACAGCCCCACTGCACCTGCGCCTCCAGCCTTTCCCACTCTCCTAACCCTAACCCTAACCCTAACCCTAAACCTAAGGCTAAGGCTAATGTGAGGGGTGGCCCCAGTGTCACCCCATCAGCGGCCTAGCTGCCTGAAAAGACAAAGTAGTCCTGGCAGCAATCTTGGGGCAGCCCCGCAGTGCCTTGCGCAAGTCCTCCACAGCCCCACTGCACCTGCGCCTCCAGCCTTTCCCACTCTCCTAACCCTAACCCTAACCCTAACCCTAACCCTAAGGCTAAGGCTAATGTGAGGGGTGGCCCCAGTGTCACCCCATCAGCAGTCTAGCTGCCTGAAAAGACAAAGTAGTTCTAGCAGCAATCTTGGGGCAGCCCCGCAGTGCCTTGCGCAAGTCCTCCACAGCCCCACTGCACCTGGGCCTCCAGCCTTTCCCACTCTCCTAACCCTAACCCTAACCCTAACCCTAAGGCTAAGGCTAATGTGAGGGGTGGCCCCAGTGTCACCCCATCAGCGGCCTAGCTGCCTGAAAAGACAAAGTAGTCCTGGCAGCAATCTTGGGGCAGCCCCGCAGTGCCTTGCGCAAGTCCTCCACAGCCCCACTGCACCTGCGCCTCCAGCCTTTCCCACTCTCCTAACCCTAACCCTAACCCTAAGGCTAAGGCTAAGGCTAAGGCTAAGGCTAATGGGAGGGGTGGCCTCAGTGTCACCCCATCAGCGGCCTAGCTGCCTGAAAAGACAAAGTAGTCCTGGCAGCAATCTTGGGGCAGCCCCGCAGTGCCTTGCGCAAGTCCTCCACAGCCCCACTGCACCTGGGCCTCCAGCCTTTCCCACTCTCCTAACCCTAACCCTAAGGCTAAGGCTAACCCTAAGGCTAATGTGAGGGGTGGCCCCAGTGTCACCCCATCAGCGGCCTAGCTGCCTGAAAAGACAAAGTAGTCCTGGCAGCAATCTTGGGGCAGCCCCGCAGTGCCTTGCGCAAGTCCTCCACAGCCCCACTGCACCTGCGCCTCCAGCCTTTCCCACTCTCCTAACCCTAACCCTAACCCTAAGGCTAAGGCTAAGGCTAATGTGAGGGGTGGCCCCAGTGTCACCCCATCAGCGGCCTAGCTGCCTGAAAAGACAAAGTAGTCCTGGCAGCAATCTTGGGGCAGCCCCGCAGTGCCTTGCGCAAGTCCTCCACAGCCCCACTGCACCTGCGCCTCCAGCCTTTCCCACTCTCCTAACCCTAACCCTAACCCTAACCCTAACCCTAAGGCTAAGGCTAAGGCTAATGTGAGGGGTGGCCTCAGTGTCACCCCATCAGCGGCCTAGCTGCCTGAAAAGACAAAGTAGTCCTGGCAGCAATCTTGGGGCAGCCCCGCAGTGCCTTGCGCAAGTCCTCCACAGCCCCACTGCACCTGCGCCTCCAGCCTTTCCCACTCTCCTAACCCTAACCCTAACCCTAACCCTAAGGCTAAGGCTAAGGCTAATGTGAGGGGTGGCCCCAGTGTCACCCCATCAGCGGCCTAGCTGCCTGAAAAGACAAAGTAGTCCTGGCAGCAATCTTGGGGCAGCCCCGCAGTGCCTTGCGCAAGTCCTCCACAGCCCCACTGCACCTGCGCCTCCAGCCTTTCCCACTCTCCTAACCCTAACCCTAACCCTAACCCTAACCCTAACCCTAAGGCTAAGGCTAAGGCTAATGGGAGGGGTGGCCCCAGTGTCACCCCATCAGCGGCCTAGCTGCCTGAAAAGACAAAGTAGTCCTGGCAGCAATCTTGGGGCAGCCCCGCAGTGCCTTGCGCAAGTCCTCCACAGCCCCACTGCACCTGCGCCTCCAGCCTTTCCCACTCTCCTAACCCTAACCCTAACCCTAACCCTAACCCTAAGGCTAAGGCTAATGTGAGGGGTGGCCCCAGTGTCACCCCATCAGCGGCCTAGCTGCCTGAAAAGACAAAGTAGTCCTGGCAGCAATCTTGGGGCAGCCCCGCAGTGCCTTGCGCAAGTCCTCCACAGCCCCACTGCACCTGCGCCTCCAGCCTTTCCCACTCTCCTAACCCTAACCCTAACCCTAACCCTAACCCTAAGGCTAAGGCTAATGTGAGGGGTGGCCCCAGTGTCACCCCATCAGCAGTCTAGCTGCCTGAAAAGACAAAGTAGTTCTAGCAGCAATCTTGGGGCAGCCCCGCAGTGCCTTGCGCAAGTCCTCCACAGCCCCACTGCACCTGGGCCTCCAGCCTTTCCCACTCTCCTAACCCTAACCCTAACCCTAACCCTAAGGCTAAGGCTAATGTGAGGGGTGGCCCCAGTGTCACCCCATCAGCGGCCTAGCTGCCTGAAAAGACAAAGTAGTCCTGGCAGCAATCTTGGGGCAGCCCCGCAGTGCCTTGCGCAAGTCCTCCACAGCCCCACTGCACCTGCACCTCCAGCCTTTCCCACTCTCCTAACCCTAACCCTAACCCTAAGGCTAAGGCTAAGGCTAATGTGAGGGGTGGCCCCAGTGTCACCCCATCAGCGGCCTAGCTGCCTGAAAAGACAAAGTAGTCCTGGCAGCAATCTTGGGGCAGCCCCGCAGTGCCTTGCGCAAGTCCTCCACAGCCCCACTGCACCTGCGCCTCCAGCCTTTCCCACTCTCCTAACCCTAACCCTAACCCTAAGGCTAAGGCTAATGTGAGGGGTGGCCTCAGTGTCACCCCATCAGCGGCCTAGCTGCCTGAAAAGACAAAGTAGTCCTGGCAGCAATCTTGGGGCAGCCCCGCAGTGCCTTGCGCAAGTCCTCCACAGCCCCACTGCACCTGCGCCTCCAGCCTTTCCCACTCTCCTAACCCTAACCCTAACCCTAACCCTAACCCTAAGGCTAAGGCTAAGGTGAGGGGTGGCCCCAGTGTCACCCCATCAGCGGCCTAGCTGCCTGAAAAGACAAAGTAGTCCTGGCAGCAATCTTGGGGCAGCCCCGCAGTGCCTTGCGCAAGTCCTCCACAGCCCCACTGCACCTGCGCCTCCAGCCTTTCCCACTCTCCTAACCCTAACCCTAACCCTAACCCTAACCCTAAGGCTAAGGCTAAGGCTAATGTGAGGGGTGGCCTCAGTGTCACCCCATCAGCGGCCTAGCTGCCTGAAAAGACAAAGTAGTCCTGGCAGCAATCTTGGGGCAGCCCCGCAGTGCCTTGCGCAAGTCCTCCACAGCCCCACTGCACCTGGGCCTCCAGCCTTTCCCACTCTCCTAACCCTAACCCTAACCCTAACCCTAAGGCTAAGGCTAAGGCTAATGTGAGGGGTGGCCTCAGTGTCACCCCATCAGCGGCCTAGCTGCCTGAAAAGACAAAGTAGTCCTGGCAGCAATCTTGGGGCAGCCCCGCAGTGCCTTGCGCAAGTCCTCCACAGCCCCACTGCACCTGGGCCTCCAGCCTTTCCCACTCTCCTAACCCTAACCCTAACCCTAACCCTAACCCTAACCCTAACCCTAACCCTAAGGCTAATGTGAGGGGTGACCTCAGTGTCACCCCATCAGCGGCCTAGCTGCCTGAAAAGACAAAGTAGTCCTGGCAGCAATCTTGGGGCAGCCCCGCAGTGCCTTGCGCAAGTCCTCCACAGCCCCACTGCACCTGGGCCTCCAGCCTTTCCCACTCTCATAACCCTAACCCTAACCCTAACCCTAAGGCTAAGGCTAAGGCTAATGGGAGGGGTGGCCTCAGTGTCACCCCATCAGCGGCCTAGCTGCCTGAAAAGACAAAGTAGTCCTGGCAGCAATCTTGGGGCAGCCCCGCAGTGCCTTGCACAAGTCCTCCACAGCCCCACTGCACCTGCGCCTCCAGCCTTTCCCACTCTCCTAACCCTAACCCTAACCCTAACCCTAAGGCTAAGGCTAATGTGAGGGGTGGCCCCAGTGTCACCCCATCAGCGGCCTAGCTGCCTGAAAAGACAAAGTAGTCCTGGCAGCAATCTTGGGGCAGCCCCGCAGTGCCTTGCGCAAGTCCTCCACAGCCCCACTGCACCTGCGCCTCCAGCCTTTCCCACTCTCCTAACCCTAACCCTAACCCTAACCCTAACCCTAAGGCTAAGGCTAATGTGAGGGGTGGCCCCAGTGTCACCCCATCAGCGGCCTAGCTGCCTGAAAAGACAAAGTAGTCCTGGCAGCAATCTTGGGGCAGCCCCGCAGTGCCTTGCGCAAGTCCTCCACAGCCCCACTGCACCTGCGCCTCCAGCCTTTCCCACTCTCCTAACCCTAACCCTAAGCCTAACCCTAACCCTAAGGCTAATGTGAGGGGTGGCCCCAGTGTCACCCCATCAGCGGCCTAGCTGCCTGAAAAGACAAAGTAGTCCTGGCAGCAATCTTGGGGCAGCCCCGCAGTGCCTTGCGCAAGTCCTCCACAGCCCCACTGCACCTGGGCCTCCAGCCTTTCCCACTCTCCTAACCCTAACCCTAACCCTAAGGCTAAGGCTAAGGCTAATGTGAGGGGTGGCCCCAGTGTCACCCCATCAGCGGCCTAGCTGCCTGAAAAGACAAAGTAGTCCTGGCAGCAATCTTGGGGCAGCCCCGCAGTGCCTTGCGCAAGTCCTCCACAGCCCCACTGCACCTGGGCCTCCAGCCTTTCCCACTCTCCTAACCCTAACCCTAACCCTAACCCTAACCCTAAGGCTAAGGCTAAGGCTAATGTGAGGGGTGGCCTCAGTGTCACCCCATCAGCGGCCTAGCTGCCTGAAAAGACAAAGTAGTCCTGGCAGCAATCTTGGGGCAGCCCCGCAGTGCCTTGCGCAAGTCCTCCACAGCCCCACTGCACCTGCGCCTCCAGCCTTTCCCACTCTCCTAACCCTAACCCTAACCCTAACCCTAAGGCTAAGGCTAATGTGAGGGGTGGCCCCAGTGTCACCCCATCAGCGGCCTAGCTGCCTGAAAAGACAAAGTAGTCCTGGCAGCAATCTTGGGGCAGCCCCGCAGTGCCTTGCGCAAGTCCTCCACAGCCCCACTGCACCTGCGCCTCCAGCCTTTCCCACTCTCCTAACCCTAACCCTAACCCTAACCCTAAGGCTAAGGCTAAGGCTAATGTGAGGGGTGGCCCCAGTGTCACCCCATCAGCGGCCTAGCTGCCTGAAAAGACAAAGTAGTCCTGGCAGCAATCTTGGGGCAGCCCCGCAGTGCCTTGCGCAAGTCCTCCACAGCCCCACTGCACCTGGGCCTCCAGCCTTTCCCACTTTCCTAACCCTAACCCTAACCCTAACCCTAACCCTAACCCTAACCCTAACCCTAAGGCTAAGGCTAAGGCTAATGTGAGGGGTGGCCCCAGTGTCACCCCATCAGCGGCCTAGCTGCCTGAAAAGACAAAGTAGTCCTGGCAGCAATCTTGGGGCAGCCCCGCAGTGCCTTGCGCAAGTCCTCCACAGCCCCACTGCACCTGCGCCTCCAGCCTTTCCCACTCTCCTAACCCTAAAACTAATCCTAACCATAACCCTAAGGCTAAGGCTAAGGCTAATGTGAGGGGTGGCCCCAGTGTCACCCCATCAGCGGTCTAGCTGCCTGAAAAGACAAAGTAGTCCTGGCAGCAATCTTGGGGCAGCCCCGCAGTGCCTTGCGCAAGTCCTCCACAGCCCCACTGCACCTGGGCCTCCAGCCTTTCCCACTCTCCTAACCCTAACCCTAAGGCTAATGCTAACCCTAAGGCTAATGGGAGGGGTGGCCCCAGTGTCACCCCATCAGCGGCCTAGCTGCCTGAAAAGACAAAGTAGTCCTGGCAGCAATCTTGGGGCAGCCCCGCAGTGCCTTGCGCAAGTCCTCCACAGCCCCACTGCACCTGCGCCTCCAGCCTTTCCCACTCTCCTAACCCTAACCCTAACCCTAAGGCTAAGGCTAAGGCTAATGTGAGGGGTGGCCCCAGTGTCACCCCATCAGCGGCCTAGCTGCCTGAAAAGACAAAGTAGTCCTGGCAGCTATCTTGGGGCAGCCCCGCAGTGCCTTGCGCAAGTCCTCCACAGCCCCACTGCACCTGCGCCTCCAGCCTTTCCCACTCTCCTAACCCTAACCCTAACCCTAACCCTAACCCTAAGGCTAAGGCTAAGGCTAATGTGAGGGGTGGCCTCAGTGTCACCCCATCAGCGGCCTAGCTGCCTGAAAAGACAAAGTAGTCCTGGCAGCAATCTTGGGGCAGCCCCGCAGTGCCTTGCGCAAGTCCTCCACAGCCCCACTGCACCTGCGCCTCCAGCCTTTCCCACTCTCCTAACCCTAACCCTAACCCTAACCCTAAGGCTAAGGCTAAGGCTAATGTGAGGGGTGGCCCCAGTGTCACCCCATCAGCGGCCTAGCTGCCTGAAAAGACAAAGTAGTCCTGGCAGCAATCTTGGGGCAGCCCCGCAGTGCCTTGCGCAAGTCCTCCACAGCCCCACTGCACCTGGGCCTCCAGCCTTTCCCACTCTCCTAACCCTAACCCTAACCCTAACCCTAACCCTAACCCTAACCCTAACCCTAAGGCTAAGGCTAATGTGAGGGGTGGCCTCAGTGTCACCCCATCAGCGGCCTAGCTGCCTGAAAAGACAAAGTAGTCCTGGCAGCAATCTTGGGGCAGCCCCGCAGTGCCTTGCGCAAGTCCTCCACAGCCCCACTGCACCTGCGCCTCCAGCCTTTCCCACTCTCCTAACCCTAACCCTAACCCTAACCCTAACCCTAAGGCTAAGGCTAATGTGAGGGGTGGCCCCAGTGTCACCCCATCAGCGGCCTAGCTGCCTGAAAAGACAAAGTAGTCCTGGCAGCAATCTTGGGGCAGCCCCGCAGTGCCTTGCGCAAGTCCTCCACAGCCCCACTGCACCTGCGCCTCCAGCCTTTCCCACTCTCCTAACCCTAACCCTAACCCTAACCCTAACCCTAAGGCTAAGGCTAATGTGAGGGGTGGCCCCAGTGTCACCCCATCAGCGGCCTAGCTGCCTGAAAAGACAAAGTAGTCCTGGCAGCAATCTTGGGGCAGCCCCGCAGTGCCTTGCGCAAGTCCTCCACAGCCCCACTGCACCTGCGCCTCCAGCCTTTCCCACTCTCATAACCCTAACCCTAACCCTAAGGCTAAGGCTAAGGCTAATGTGAGGGGTGGCCTCAGTGTCACCCCATCAGCGGCCTAGCTGCCTGAAAAGACAAAGTAGTTCTAGCAGCAATCTTGGGGCAGCCCCGCAGTGCCTTGCGCAAGTCCTCCACAGCCCCACTGCACCTGCGCCTCCAGCCTTTCCCACTCTCCTAACCCTAACCCTAACCCTAACCCTAAGGCTAAGGCTAATGGGAGGGGTGGCCCCAGTGTCACCCCATCAGCGGCCTAGCTGCCTGAAAAGACAAAGTAGTCCTGGCAGCAATCTTGGGGCAGCCCCGCAGTGCCTTGCGCAAGTCCTCCACAGCCCCACTGCACCTGCACCTCCAGCCTTTCCCACTCTCCTAACCCTAACCCTAACCCTAAGGCTAAGGCTAAGGCTAATGTGAGGGGTGGCCCCAGTGTCACCCCATCAGCGGCCTAGCTGCCTGAAAAGACAAAGTAGTCCTGGCAGCAATCTTGGGGCAGCCCCGCAGTGCCTTGCGCAAGTCCTCCACAGCCCCACTGCACCTGCGCCTCCAGCCTTTCCCACTCTCCTAACCCTAACCCTAACCCTAAGGCTAAGGCTAATGTGAGGGGTGGCCTCAGTGTCACCCCATCAGCGGCCTAGCTGCCTGAAAAGACAAAGTAGTCCTGGCAGCAATCTTGGGGCAGCCCCGCAGTGCCTTGCGCAAGTCCTCCACAGCCCCACTGCACCTGCGCCTCCAGCCTTTCCCACTCTCCTAACCCTAACCCTAACCCTAACCCTAACCCTAAGGCTAAGGCTAAGGTGAGGGGTGGCCCCAGTGTCACCCCATCAGCGGCCTAGCTGCCTGAAAAGACAAAGTAGTCCTGGCAGCAATCTTGGGGCAGCCCCGCAGTGCCTTGCGCAAGTCCTCCACAGCCCCACTGCACCTGCGCCTCCAGCCTTTCCCACTCTCCTAACCCTAACCCTAACCCTAACCCTAACCCTAAGGCTAAGGCTAAGGCTAATGTGAGGGGTGGCCTCAGTGTCACCCCATCAGCGGCCTAGCTGCCTGAAAAGACAAAGTAGTCCTGGCAGCAATCTTGGGGCAGCCCCGCAGTGCCTTGCGCAAGTCCTCCACAGCCCCACTGCACCTGGGCCTCCAGCCTTTCCCACTCTCCTAACCCTAACCCTAACCCTAACCCTAACCCTAAGGCTAAGGCTAATGTGAGGGGTGGCCTCAGTGTCACCCCATCAGCGGCCTAGCTGCCTGAAAAGACAAAGTAGTCCTGGCAGCAATCTTGGGGCAGCCCCGCAGTGCCTTGCGCAAGTCCTCCACAGCCCCACTGCACCTGCGCCTCCAGCCTTTCCCACTCTCCTAACCCTAACCCTAACCCTAACCCTAACCCTAACCCTAACCCTAACCCTAAGGCTAATGTGAGGGGTGACCTCAGTGTCACCCCATCAGCGGCCTAGCTGCCTGAAAAGACAAAGTAGTCCTGGCAGCAATCTTGGGGCAGCCCCGCAGTGCCTTGCGCAAGTCCTCCACAGCCCCACTGCACCTGCGCCTCCAGCCTTTCCCACTCTCATAACCCTAACCCTAACCCTAACCCTAAGGCTAAGGCTAAGGCTAATGGGAGGGGTGGCCTCAGTGTCACCCCATCAGCGGCCTAGCTGCCTGAAAAGACAAAGTAGTCCTGGCAGCAATCTTGGGGCAGCCCCGCAGTGCCTTGCGCAAGTCCTCCACAGCCCCACTGCACCTGCGCCTCCAGCCTTTCCCACTCTCCTAACCCTAACCCTAACCTTAACCCTAACCCTAACCCTAAGGCTAAGGCTAATGTGAGGGGTGGCCTCAGTGTCACCCCATCAGCAGCCTAGCTGCCTGAAAAGACAAAGTAGTCCTGGCAGCAATCTTGGGGCAGCCCCGCAGTGCCTTGCGCAAGTCCTCCACAGCCCCACTGCACCTGCGCCTCCAGCCTTTCCCACTCTCCTAACCCTAACCTTAAGGCTAAGGCTAAGGCTAAGGCTAATGTGAGGGGTGGCCTCAGTGTCACCCCATCAGCAGCCTAGCTGCCTGAAAAGACAAAGTAGTCCTGGCAGCAATCTTGGGGCAGCCCCGCAGTGCCTTGCACAAGTCCTCCACAGCCCCACTGCACCTGCGCCTCCAGCCTTTCCCACTCTCCTAACCCTAACCCTAACCCTAACCCTAAGGCTAAGGCTAATGTGAGGGGTGGCCCCAGTGTCACCCCATCAGCGGCCTAGCTGCCTGAAAAGACAAAGTAGTCCTGGCAGCAATCTTGGGGCAGCCGCGCAGTGCCTTGCGCAAGTCCTCCACAGCCCCACTGCACCTGCGCCTCCAGCCTTTCCCACTCTCCTAACCCTAACCCTAACCCTAACCCTAACCCTAAGGCTAAGGCTAATGTGAGGGGTGGCCCCAGTGTCACCCCATCAGCGGCCTAGCTGCCTGAAAAGACAAAGTAGTCCTGGCAGCAATCTTGGGGCAGCCCCGCAGTGCCTTGCGCAAGTCCTCCACAGCCCCACTGCACCTGCGCCTCCAGCCTTTCCCACTCTCATAACCCTAACCCTAACCCTAACCCTAAGGCTAAGGCTAAGGCTAATGTGAGGGGTGGCCCCAGTGTCACCCCATCAGCGGCCTAGCTGCCTGAAAAGACAAAGTAGTCCTGGCAGCAATCTTGGGGCAGCCCCGCAGTGCCTTGCGCAAGTCCTCCACAGCCCCACTGCACCTGCGCCTCCAGCCTTTCCCACTCTCCTAACCCTAACCCTAACCCTAAGGCTAAGGCTAATGTGAGGGGTGGCCTCAGTGTCACCCCATCAGCGGCCTAGCTGCCTGAAAAGACAAAGTAGTCCTGGCAGCAATCTTGGGGCAGCCCCGCAGTGCCTTGCGCAAGTCCTCCACAGCCCCACTGCACCTGCGCCTCCAGCCTTTCCCACTCTCCTAACCCTAACCCTAACCCTAACCCTAACCCTAACCCTAAGGCTAAGGCTAACGTGAGGGGTGGCCCCAGTGTCACCCCATCAGCGGCCTAGCTGCCTGAAAAGACAAAGTAGTCCTGGCAGCAATCTTGGGGCAGCCCCGCAGTGCCTTGCGCAAGTCCTCCACAGCCCCACTGCACCTGCGCCTCCAGCCTTTCCCACTCTCCTAACCCTAACCCTAACCCTAACCCTAACCCTAAGGCTAAGGCTAAGGCTAATGTGAGGGGTGGCCTCAGTGTCACCCCATCAGCGGCCTAGCTGCCTGAAAAGACAAAGTAGTCCTGGCAGCAATCTTGGGGCAGCCCCGCAGTGCCTTGCGCAAGTCCTCCACAGCCCCACTGCACCTGCGCCTCCAGCCTTTCCCACTCTCCTAACCCTAACCCTAACCCTAACCCTAAGGCTAAGGCTAAGGCTAATGTGAGGGGTGGCCTCAGTGTCACCCCATCAGCGGCCTAGCTGCCTGAAAAGACAAAGTAGTCCTGGCAGCAATCTTGGGGCAGCCCCGCAGTGCCTTGCGCAAGTCCTCCACAGCCCCACTGCACCTGGGCCTCCAGCCTTTCCCACTCTCCTAACCCTAACCCTAACCCTAACCCTAACCCTAACCCTAACCCTAACCCTAAGGCTAATGTGAGGGGTGACCTCAGTGTCACCCCATCAGCGGCCTAGCTGCCTGAAAAGACAAAGTAGTCCTGGCAGCAATCTTGGGGCAGCCCCGCAGTGCCTTGCGCAAGTCCTCCACAGCCCCACTGCACCTGGGCCTCCAGCCTTTCCCACTCTCCTAACCCTAAGCCTAACCCTAACCCTAAGGCTAAGGCTAAGGCTAATGGGAGGGGTGGCCTCAGTGTCACCCCATCAGCGGCCTAGCTGCCTGAAAAGACAAAGTAGTCCTGGCAGCAATCTTGGGGCAGCCCCGCAGTGCCTTGCGCAAGTCCTCCACAGCCCCACTGCACCTGCGCCTCCAGCCTTTCCCACTCTCCTAACCCTAACCCTAATCCTAAGGCTAACCCTAAGGCTAATGGGAGGGGTGGCCCCAGTGTCACCCCATCAGCGGCCTAGCTGCCTGAAAAGACAAAGTAGTCCTGGCAGCAATCTTGGGGCAGCCCCGCAGTGCCTTGCGCAAGTCCTCCACAGCCCCACTGCACCTGCGCCTCCAGCCTTTCCCACTCTCCTAACCCTAACCCTAACCCTAAGCCTAAGGCTAAGGCTAATGTGAGGGGTGGCCCCAGTGTCACCCCATCAGCGGCCTAGCTGCCTGAAAAGACAAAGTAGTCCTGGCAGCAATCTTGGGGCAGCCCCGCAGTGCCTTGCGCAAGTCCTCCACAGCCCCACTGCACCTGCGCCTCCAGCCTTTCCCACTCTCCTAACCCTAACCCTAACCCTAACCCTAACCCTAAGGCTAATGTGAGGGGTGGCCCCAGTGTCACCCCATCAGCGGCCTAGCTGCCTGAAAAGACAAAGTAGTCCTGGCAGCAATCTTGGGGCAGCCCCGCAGTGCCTTGCGCAAGTCCTCCACAGCCCCACTGCACCTGCGCCTCCAGCCTTTCCCACTCTCCTAACCCTAACCCTAACCCTAACCCTAACCCTAAGGCTAAGGCTAATGGGAGGGGTGGCCTCAGTGTCACCCCATCAGCGGCCTAGCTGCCTGAAAAGACAAAGTAGTCCTGGCAGCAATCTTGGGGCAGCCCCGCAGTGCCTTGCGCAAGTCCTCCACAGCCCCACTTCACTTGGGCCTCCAGCCTTTCCCACTCTCCTAACCCTAACCCTAACCCTAACCCTAACCCTAAGGCTAATGTGAGGGGTGGCCCCAGTGTCACCCCATCAGCGGCCTAGCTGCCTGAAAAGACAAAGTAGTCCTGGCAGCAATCTTGGGGCAGCCCCGCAGTGCCTTGCGCAAGTCCTCCACAGCCCCACTGCACCTGCGCCTCCAGCCTTTCCCACTCTCCTAACCCTAACCCTAACCCTAACCCTAAGGCTAAGGCTAAGGCTAATGGGAGGGGTGGCCCCAGTGTCACCCCATCAGCGGCCTAGCTGCCTGAAAAGACAAAGTAGTCCTGGCAGCAATCTTGGGGCAGCCCCGCAGTGCCTTGCGCAAGTCCTCCACAGCCCCACTGCACCTGGGCCTCCAGCCTTTCCCACTCTCCTAACCCTAACCCTAACCCTAACCCTAACCCTAACCCTAAGGCTAAGGCTAATTTGAGGGGTGGCCTCAGTGTCACCCCATCAGCAGCCTAGCTGCCTGAAAAGACAAAGTAGTCCTGGCAGCAATCTTGGGGCAGCCCCGCAGTGCCTTGCGCAAGTCCTCCACAGCCCCACTGCACCTGCGCCTCCAGCCTTTCCCACTCTCCTAACCCTAACCCTAACCCTAACCCTAAGGCTAAGGCTAAGGCTAATGGGAGGGGTGGCCTCAGTGTCACCCCATCAGCGGCCTAGCTGCCTGAAAAGACAAAGTAGTCCTGGCAGCAATCTTGGGGCAGCCCCGCAGTGCCTTGCGCAAGTCCTCCACAGCCCCACTGCACCTGCGCCTCCAGCCTTTCCCACTCTCCTAACCCTAACCCTAACCCTAACCCTAACCCTAAGCCTAAACCTAACCCTAAGGCTAATGTGAGGGGTGGCCTCAGTGTCACCCCATCAGCGGCCTAGCTGCCTGAAAAGACAAAGTAGTCCTGGCAGCAATCTTGGGGCAGCCCCGCAGTGCCTTGCACAAGTCCTCCACAGCCCCACTGCACCTGGGCCTCCAGCCTTTCCCACTCTCCTAACCCTAACCCTAACCCTAACCCTAAGGCTAAGGCTAAGGCTAATGTGAGGGGTGGCCCCAGTGTCACCCCATCAGCGGCCTAGCTGCCTGAAAAGACAAAGTAGTCCTGGCAGCAATCTTGGGGCAGCCCCGCAGTGCCTTGCGCAAGTCCTCCACAGCCCCACTGCACCTGGGCCTCCAGCCTTTCCCACTCTCCTAACCCTAACCCTAACCCTAACCCTAACCCTAAGGCTAAGGCTAAGGCTAATGGGAGGGGTGGCCTCAGTGTCACCCCATCAGCGGCCTAGCTGCCTGAAAAGACAAAGTAGTCCTGGCAGCAATCTTGGGGCAGCCCCGCAGTGCCTTGCGCAAGTCCTCCACAGCCCCACTTCACTTGGGCCTCCAGCCTTTCCCACTCTCCTAACCCTAACCCTAACCCTAACCCTAACCCTAAGGCTAATGTGAGGGGTGGCCTCAGTGTCACCCCATCAGCGGCCTAGCTGCCTGAAAAGACAAAGTAGTCCTGGCAGCAATCTTGGGGCAGCCCCGCAGTGCCTTGCGCAAGTCCTCCACAGCCCCACTGCACCTGGGCCTCCAGCCTTTCCCACTCTCCTAACCCTAACCCTAACCCTAACCCTAACCCTAACCCTAAGGCTAAGGCTAAGGCTAATGTGAGGGGTGGCCTCAGTGTCACCCCATCAGCGGCCTAGCTGCCTGAAAAGACAAAGTAGTCCTGGCAGCAATCTTGGGGCAGCCCCGCAGTGCCTTGCGCAAGTCCTCCACAGCCCCACTGCACCTGCGCCTCCAGCCTTTCCCACTCTCCTAACCCTAACCCTAACCCTAACCCTAAGGCTAATGTGAGGGGTGGCCTCAGTGTCACCCCATCAGCGGCCTAGCTGCCTGAAAAGACAAAGTAGTCCTGGCAGCAATCTTGGGGCAGCCCCGCAGTGCCTTGCGCAAGTCCTCCACAGCCCCACTGCACCTGGGCCTCCAGCCTTTCCCACTCTCCTAACCCTAACCCTAACCCTAACCCTAACCCTAAGGCTAAGGCTAATGTGAGGGGTGGCCCCAGTGTCACCCCATCAGCGGCCTAGCTGCCTGAAAAGACAAAGTAGTCCTGGCAGCAATCTTGGGGCAGCCCCGCAGTGCCTTGCGCAAGTCCTCCACAGCCCCACTGCACCTGGGCCTCCAGCCTTTCCCACTCTCCTAACCCTAACCCTAACCCTAACCCTAAGGCTAAGGCTAAGGCTAATGTGAGGGGTGGCCTCAGTGTCACCCCATCAGCGGCCTAGCTGCCTGAAAAGACAAAGTAGTCCTGGCAGCAATCTTGGGGCAGCCCCGCAGTGCCTTGCGCAAGTCCTCCACAGCCCCACTGCACCTGGGCCTCCAGCCTTTCCCACTCTCCTAACCCTAACCCTAACCCTAACCCTAACGCTAACCCTAACCCTAACCCTAACCCTAAGGCTAATGTGAGGGGTGGCCTCAGTGTCACCCCATCAGCGGCCTAGCTGCCTGAAAAGACAAAGTAGTCCTGGCAGCAATCTTGGGGTAGCCCCGCAGTGCCTTGCGCAAGTCCTCCACAGCCCCACTGCACCTGCGCCTCCAGCCTTTCCCACTCTCCTAACCCTAACCCTAACCCTAACCCTAAGGCTAAGGCTAAGGCTAATGTGAGGGGTGGCCCCAGTGTCACCCCATCAGCGGCCTAGCTGCCTGAAAAGACAAAGTAGTCCTGGCAGCAATCTTGGGGCAGCCCCGCAGTGCCTTGCGCAAGTCCTCCACAGCCCCACTGCACCTGGGCCTCCAGCCTTTCCCACTCTCCTAACCCTAACCCTAACCCTAACCCTAACCCTAAGGCTAATGTGAGGGGTGGCCCCAGTGTCACCCCATCAGCGGCCTAGCTGCCTGAAAAGACAAAGTAGTCCTGGCAGCAATCTTGGGGCAGCCCCGCAGTGCCTTGCGCAAGTCCTCCACAGCCCCACTGCACTTGGGCCTCCAGCCTTTCCCACTCTCCTAACCCTAACCCTAACCCTAACCCTAAGGCTAAGGCTAATGTGAGGGGTGGCCTCAGTGTCACCCCATCAGCGGCCTAGCTGCCTGAAAAGACAAAGTAGTCCTGGCAGCAATCTTGGGGCAGCCCCGCAGTGCCTTGCGCAAGTCCTCCACAGCCCCACTGCACCTGCGCCTCCAGCCTTTCCCACTCTCCTAACCCTAACCCTAACCCTAAGGCTAAGGCTAAGGCTAATGTGAGGGGTGGCCCCAGTGTCACCCCATCAGCGGCCTAGCTGCCTGAAAAGACAAAGTAGTCCTGGCAGCAATCTTGGGGCAGCCCCGCAGTGCCTTGCGCAAGTCCTCCACAGCCCCACTGCACCTGCGCCTCCAGCCTTTCCCACTCTCCTAACCCTAACCCTAACCCTAACCCTAACCCTAACCCTAACCCTAAGGCTAAGGCTAAGGCTAATGTGAGGGGTGGCCTCAGTGTCACCCCATCAGCGGCCTAGCTGCCTGAAAAGACAAAGTAGTCCTGGCAGCAATCTTGGGGCAGCCCCGCAGTGCCTTGCGCAAGTCCTCCACAGCCCCACTGCACTTGGTCCTCAAGCCTTTCCCACTCCCCTAACCCTAACCCTAACCCTAACCCTAACCCTAAGGCTAAGGCTAATGTGAGGGGTGGCCTCAGTGTCACCCCATCAGCGGCCTAGCTGCCTGAAAAGACAAAGTAGTCCTGGCAGCAATCTTGGGGCAGCCCCGCAGTGCCTTGCGCAAGTCCTCCACAGCCCCACTGCACCTGCGCCTCCAGCCTTTCCCACTCTCCTAACCCTAACCCTAACCCTAAGGCTAAGGCTAAGGCTAATGTGAGGGGTGGCCCCAGTGTCACCCCATCAGCGGCCTAGCTGCCTGAAAAGACAAAGTAGTCCTGGCAGCAATCTTGGGGCAGCCCCGCAGTGCCTTGCGCAAGTCCTCCACAGCCCCACTGCACCTGGGCCTCCAGCCTTTCCCACTCTCCTAACCCTAACCCTAACCCTAACCCTAAGGCTAAGGCTAAGGCTAATGTGAGGGGTGGCCCCAGTGTCACCCCATCAGCGGCCTAGCTGCCTGAAAAGACAAAGTAGTCCTGGCAGCAATCTTGGGGCAGCCCCGCAGTGCCTTGCGCAAGTCCTCCACAGCCCCACTGCACCTGCGCCTCCAGCCTTTCCCACTCTCCTAACCCTAACCCTAACCCTAACCCTAAGCCTAAACCTAACCCTAAGGCTAATGTGAGGGGTGGCCTCAGTGTCACCCCATCAGCGGCCTAGCTGCCTGAAAAGACAAAGTAGTCCTGGCAGCAATCTTGGGGCAGCCCCGCAGTGCCTTGCGCAAGTCCTCCACAGCCCCACTGCACCTGCGCCTCCAGCCTTTCCCACTCTCCTAACCCTAACCCTAACCCTAACCCTAACCCTAACCCTAAGGCTAAGGCTAAGGCTAATGTGAGGGGTGGCCCCAGTGTCACCCCATCAGCGGCCTAGCTGCCTGAAAAGACAAAGTAGTCCTGGCAGCAATCTTGGGGCAGCCCCGCAGTGCCTTGCGCAAGTCCTCCACAGCCCCACTGCACCTGGGCCTCCAGCCTTTCCCACTCTCCTAACCCTAACCCTAACCCTAAGGCTAAGGCTAAGGCTAAGGCTAATGTGAGGGGTGGCCCCAGTGTCACCCCATCAGCGGCCTAGCTGCCTGAAAAGACAAAGTAGTCCTGGCAGCAATCTTGGGGCAGCCCCGCAGTGCCTTGCGCAAGTCCTCCACAGCCCCACTGCACCTGGGCCTCCAGCCTTTCCCACTCTCCTAACCCTAACCCTAAGCCTAACCCTAACCCTAAGGCTAATGTGAGGGGTGGCCCCAGTGTCACCCCATCAGCGGCCTAGCTGCCTGAAAAGACAAAGTAGTCCTGGCAGCAATCTTGGGGCAGCCCCGCAGTGCCTTGCGCAAGTCCTCCACAGCCCCACTGCACCTGGGCCTCCAGCCTTTCCCACTCTCCTAACCCTAACCCTAACCCTAACCCTAAGGCTAAGGCTAATGTGAGGGGTGGCCCCAGTGTCACCCCATCAGCGGCCTAGCTGCCTGAAAAGACAAAGTAGTCCTGGCAGCAATCTTGGGGCAGCCCCGCAGTGCCTTGCGCAAGTCCTCCACAGCCCCACTGCACCTGCGCCTCCAGCCTTTCCCACTCTCCTAACCCTAACCCTAACCCTAACCCTAACCCTAACCCTAAGGCTAAGGCTAATGTGAGGGGTGGCCTCAGTGTCACCCCATCAGCGGCCTAGCTGCCTGAAAAGACAAAGTAGTCCTGGCAGCAATCTTGGGGCAGCCCCGCAGTGCCTTGCGCAAGTCCTCCACAGCCCCACTGCACCTGCGCCTCCAGCCTTTCCCACTCTCCTAACCCTAACCCTAACCCTAACCCTAACCCTAAGGCTAATGTGAGGGGTGGCCTCAGTGTCACCCCATCAGCGGCCTAGCTGCCTGAAAAGACAAAGTAGTCCTGGCAGCAATCTTGGGGCAGCCCCGCAGTGCCTTGCGCAAGTCCTCCACAGCCCCACTGCACCTGCGCCTCCAGCCTTTCCCACTCTCCTAACCCTAACCCTAACCCTAACCCTAATCCTAAGGCTAAGGCTAATGGGAGGGGTGGCCCCAGTGTCACCCCATCAGCGGCCTAGCTGCCTGAAAAGACAAAGTAGTCCTGGCAGCAATCTTGGGGCAGCCCCGCAGTGCCTTGCGCAAGTCCTCCACAGCCCCACTGCACCTGCGCCTCCAGCCTTTCCCACTCTCCTAACCCTAACCCTAACCCTAACCCTAAGGCTAAGGCTAAGGCTAACGTGAGGGGTGGCCCAAGTGTCACCCCATCAGCGGCCTAGCTGCCTGAAAAGACAAAGTAGTCCTGGCAGCAATCTTGGGGCAGCCCCGCAGTGCCTTGCGCAAGTCCTCCACAGCCCCACTGCACCTGCGCCTCCAGCCTTTCCCACTCTCCTAACCCTAACCCTAACCCTAACCCTAACCCTAACCCTAACCCTAAGGCTAAGGCTAATGTGAGGGGTGGCCTCAGTGTCACCCCATCAGCGGCCTAGCTGCCTGAAAAGACAAAGTAGTCCTGGCAGCAATCTTGGGGCAGCCCCGCAGTGCCTTGCGCAAGTCCTCCACAGCCCCACTGCACCTGGGCCTCCAGCCTTTCCCACTCTCCTAACCCTAACCCTAACCCTAACCCTAAGGCTAATGTGAGGGGTGGCCTCAGTGTCACCCCATCAGCGGCCTAGCTGCCTGAAAAGACAAAGTAGTCCTGGCAGCAATCTTGGGGCAGCCCCGCAGTGCCTTGCGCAAGTCCTCCACAGCCCCACTGCACCTGGGCCTCCAGCCTTTCCCATTCTCCTAACCCTAACCCTAACCCTAACCCTAACCCTAAGGCTAAGGCTAATGTGAGGGGTGGCCCCAGTGTCACCCCATCAGCGGCCTAGCTGCCTGAAAAGACAAAGTAGTCCTGGCAGCAATCTTGGGGCAGCCCCGCAGTGCCTTGCGCAAGTCCTCCACAGCCCCACTGCACCTGCGCCTCCAGCCTTTCCCACTCTCCTAACCCTAACCCTAACCCTAACCCTAACCCTAAGGCTAAGGCTAAGGCTAATGTGAGGGGTGGCCTCAGTGTCACCCCATCAGCGGCCTAGCTGCCTGAAAAGACAAAGTAGTCCTGGCAGCAATCTTGGGGCAGCCCCGCAGTGCCTTGCGCAAGTCCTCCACAGCCCCACTGCACCTGCGCCTCCAGCCTTTCCCACTCTCCTAACCCTAACCCTAACCCTAACCCTAACCCTAACCCTAACCCTAACCCTAACCCTAACCCTAAGGCTAATGTGAGGGGTGGCCTCAGTGTCACCCCATCAGCGGCCTAGCTGCCTGAAAAGACAAAGTAGTCCTGGCAGCAATCTTGGGGTAGCCCCGCAGTGCCTTGCGCAAGTCCTCCACAGCCCCACTGCACCTGCGCCTCCAGCCTTTCCCACTCTCCTAACCCTAACCCTAACCCTAACCCTAACCCTAAGGCTAAGGCTAACGTGAGGGGTGGCCCCAGTGTCACCCCATCAGCGGCCTAGCTGCCTGAAAAGACAAAGTAGTCCTGGCAGCAATCTTGGGGCAGCCCCGCAGTGCCTTGCGCAAGTCCTCCACAGCCCCACTGCACCTGCGCCTCCAGCCTTTCCCACTCTCCTAACCCTAACCCTAACCCTAACCCTAACCCTAAGGCTAATGTGAGGGGTGGCCCCAGTGTCACCCCATCAGCGGCCTAGCTGCCTGAAAAGACAAAGTAGTCCTGGCAGCAATCTTGGGGCAGCCCCGCAGTGCCTTGCGCAAGTCCTCCACAGCCCCACTGCACTTGGGCCTCCAGCCTTTCCCACTCTCCTAACCCTAACCCTAACCCTAACCCTAAGGCTAAGGCTAATGTGAGGGGTGGCCTCAGTGTCACCCCATCAGCGGCCTAGCTGCCTGAAAAGACAAAGTAGTCCTGGCAGCAATCTTGGGGCAGCCCCGCAGTGCCTTGCGCAAGTCCTCCACAGCCCCACTGCACCTGGGCCTCCAGCCTTTCCCACTCTCCTAACCCTAACCCTAACCCTAAGGCTAAGGCTAAGGCTAATGTGAGGGGTGGCCCCAGTGTCACCCCATCAGCGGCCTAGCTGCCTGAAAAGACAAAGTAGTCCTGGCAGCAATCTTGGGGCAGCCCCGCAGTGCCTTGCGCAAGTCCTCCACAGCCCCACTGCACCTGCGCCTCCAGCCTTTCCCACTCTCCTAACCCTAACCCTAACCCTAACCCTAACCCTAACCCTAAGGCTAAGGCTAAGGCTAATGTGAGGGGTGGCCTCAGTGTCACCCCATCAGCGGCCTAGCTGCCTGAAAAGACAAAGTAGTCCTGGCAGCAATCTTGGGGCAGCCCCGCAGTGCCTTGCGCAAGTCCTCCACAGCCCCACTGCACTTGGTCCTCAAGCCTTTCCCACTCCCCTAACCCTAACCCTAACCCTAACCCTAACCCTAAGGCTAAGGCTAATGTGAGGGGTGGCCTCAGTGTCACCCCATCAGCGGCCTAGCTGCCTGAAAAGACAAAGTAGTCCTGGCAGCAATCTTGGGGCAGCCCCGCAGTGCCTTGCGCAAGTCCTCCACAGCCCCACTGCACCTGCGCCTCCAGCCTTTCCCACTCTCCTAACCCTAACCCTAACCCTAAGGCTAAGGCTAAGGCTAAGGCTAATGTGAGGGGTGGCCCCAGTGTCACCCCATCAGCGGCCTAGCTGCCTGAAAAGACAAAGTAGTCCTGGCAGCAATCTTGGGGCAGCCCCGCAGTGCCTTGCGCAAGTCCTCCACAGCCCCACTGCACCTGGGCCTCCAGCCTTTCCCACTCTCCTAACCCTAACCCTAACCCTAACCCTAAGGCTAAGGCTAAGGCTAATGTGAGGGGTGGCCCCAGTGTCACCCCATCAGCGGCCTAGCTGCCTGAAAAGACAAAGTAGTCCTGGCAGCAATCTTGGGGCAGCCCCGCAGTGCCTTGCGCAAGTCCTCCACAGCCCCACTGCACCTGCGCCTCCAGCCTTTCCCACTCTCCTAACCCTAACCCTAATCCTAACCCTAACCCTAAGGCTAAGGCTAAGGCTAATGTGAGGGGTGGCCCCAGTGTCACCCCATCAGCGGCCTAGCTGCCTGAAAAGACAAAGTAGTCCTGGCAGCAATCTTGGGGCAGCCCCGCAGTGCCTTGCGCAAGTCCTCCACAGCCCCACTGCACCTGCGCCTCCAGCCTTTCCCACTCTCCTAACCCTAACCCTAACCCTAACCCTAACCCTAACCCTAAGGCTAAGGCTAAGGCTAATGGGAGGGGTGGCCCCAGTGTCACCCCATCAGCGGCCTAGCTGCCTGAAAAGACAAAGTAGTCCTGGCAGCAATCTTGGGGCAGCCCCGCAGTGCCTTGCGCAAGTCCTCCACAGCCCCACTGCACCTGGGCCTCCAGCCTTTCCCACTCTCCTAACCCTAACCCTAACCCTAACCCTAAGGCTAAGGCTAAGGCTAATGTGAGGGGTGGCCCCAGTGTCACCCCATCAGCGGCCTAGCTGCCTGAAAAGACAAAGTAGTCCTGGCAGCAATCTTGGGGCAGCCCCGCAGTGCCTTGCGCAAGTCCTCCACAGCCCCACTGCACCTGGGCCTCCAGCCTTTCCCACTCTCCTAACCCTAACCCTAAGCCTAACCCTAACCCTAAGGCTAATGTGAGGGGTGGCCCCAGTGTCACCCCATCAGCGGCCTAGCTGCCTGAAAAGACAAAGTAGTCCTGGCAGCAATCTTGGGGCAGCCCCGCAGTGCCTTGCGCAAGTCCTCCACAGCCCCACTGCACCTGGGCCTCCAGCCTTTCCCACTCTCCTAACCCTAACCCTAACCCTAACCCTAAGGCTAAGGCTAATGTGAGGGGTGGCCCCAGTGTCACCCCATCAGCGGCCTAGCTGCCTGAAAAGACAAAGTAGTCCTGGCAGCAATCTTGGGGCAGCCCCGCAGTGCCTTGCGCAAGTCCTCCACAGCCCCACTGCACCTGCGCCTCCAGCCTTTCCCACTCTCCTAACCCTAACCCTAACCCTAACCCTAACCCTAATCCTAAGGCTAAGGCTAATGGGAGGGGTGGCCCCAGTGTCACCCCATCAGCGGCCTAGCTGCCTGAAAAGACAAAGTAGTCCTGGCAGCAATCTTGGGGCAGCCCCGCAGTGCCTTGCGCAAGTCCTCCACAGCCCCACTGCACCTGGGCCTCCAGCCTTTCCCACTTTCCTAACCCTAACCCTAACCCTAACCCTAACCCTAACCCTAACCCTAACCCTAAGGCTAAGGCTAAGGCTAATGTGAGGGGTGGCCCCAGTGTCACCCCATCAGCGGCCTAGCTGCCTGAAAAGACAAAGTAGTCCTGGCAGCAATCTTGGGGCAGCCCCGCAGTGCCTTGCGCAAGTCCTCCACAGCCCCACTGCACCTGCGCCTCCAGCCTTTCCCACTCTCCTAACCCTAAAACTAATCCTAACCATAACCCTAAGGCTAAGGCTAAGGCTAATGTGAGGGGTGGCCTCAGTGTCACCCCATCAGCGGCCTAGCTGCCTGAAAAGACAAAGTAGTCCTGGCAGCAATCTTGGGGCAGCCCCGCAGTGCCTTGCGCAAGTCCTCCACAGCCCCACTGCACCTGCGCCTCCAGCCTTTCCCACTCTCCTAACCCTAACCCTAACCCTAACCCTAAGGCTAAGGCTAAGGCTAATGTGAGGGGTGGCCTCAGTGTCACCCCATCAGCGGCCTAGCTGCCTGAAAAGACAAAGTAGTCCTGGCAGCAATCTTGGGGCAGCCCCGCAGTGCCTTGCGCAAGTCCTCCACAGCCCCACTGCACCTGCGCCTCCAGCCTTTCCCACTCTCCTAACCCTAACCCTAACCCTAACCCTAAGGCTAAGGCTAAGGCTAATGTGAGGGGTGGCCCCAGTGTCACCCCATCAGCGGCCTAGCTGCCTGAAAAGACAAAGTAGTCCTGGCAGCAATCTTGGGGCAGCCCCGCAGTGCCTTGCGCAAGTCCTCCACAGCCCCACTGCACCTGGGCCTCCAGCCTTTCCCACTTTCCTAACCCTAACCCTAACCCTAACCCTAACCCTAACCCTAACCCTAACCCTAACCCTAAGGCTAAGGCTAAGGCTAATGTGAGGGGTGGCCCCAGTGTCACCCCATCAGCGGCCTAGCTGCCTGAAAAGACAAAGTAGTCCTGGCAGCAATCTTGGGGCAGCCCCGCAGTGCCTTGCGCAAGTCCTCCACAGCCCCACTGCACCTGGGCCTCCAGCCTTTCCCACTCTCCTAACCCTAACCCTAACCCTAACCCTAAGGCTAAGGCTAAGGCTAATGTGAGGGGTGGCCTCAGTGTCACCCCATCAGCGGCCTAGCTGCCTGAAAAGACAAAGTAGTCCTGGCAGCAATCTTGGGGCAGCCCCGCAGTGCCTTGCGCAAGTCCTCCACAGCCCCACTGCACCTGCGCCTCCAGCCTTTCCCACTCTCCTAACCCTAACCCTAACCCTAACCCTAAGGCTAAGGCTAAGGCTAATGTGAGGGGTGGCCTCAGTGTCACCCCATCAGCGGCCTAGCTGCCTGAAAAGACAAAGTAGTCCTGGCAGCAATCTTGGGGCAGCCCCGCAGTGCCTTGCGCAAGTCCTCCACAGCCCCACTGCACCTGGGCCTCCAGCCTTTCCCACTCTCCTAACCCTAACCCTAACCCTAACCCTAAGGCTAAGGCTAAGGCTAAGGTGAGGGGTGGCCCCAGTGTCACCCCATCAGCGGCCTAGCTGCCTGAAAAGACAAAGTAGTCCTGGCAGCAATCTTGGGGCAGCCCCGCAGTGCCTTGCGCAAGTCCTCCACAGCCCCACTGCACCTGGGCCTCCAGCCTTTCCCACTCTCCTAACCCTAACCCTAAGGCTAAGGCTAACCCTAAGGCTAATGTGAGGGGTGGCCCCAGTGTCACCCCATCAGCGGCCTAGCTGCCTGAAAAGACAAAGTAGTCCTGGCAGCAATCTTGGGGCAGCCCCGCAGTGCCTTGCGCAAGTCCTCCACAGCCCCACTGCACCTGGGCCTCCAGCCTTTCCCACTCTCCTAACCCTAACCCTAAGGCTAAGGCTAAGGCTAAGGCTAATGGGAGGGGTGGCCCCAGTGTCACCCCATCAGCGGCCTAGCTGCCTGAAAAGACAAAGTAGTCCTGGCAGCAATCTTGGGGCAGCCCCGCAGTGCCTTGCGCAAGTCCTCCACAGCCCCACTGCACCTGCGCCTCCAGCCTTTCCCACTCTCCTAACCCTAACCCTAACCCTAACCCTAACCCTAAGGCTAAGGCTAAGGCTAATGTGAGGGGTGGCCCCAGTGTCACCCCATCAGCGGCCTAGCTGCCTGAAAAGACAAAGTAGTCCTGGCAGCAATCTTGGGGCAGCCCCGCAGTGCCTTGCGCAAGTCCTCCACAGCCCCACTGCACCTGCGCCTCCAGCCTTTCCCACTCTCCTAACCCTAACCCTAACCCTAACCCTAACCCTAAGGCTAAGGCTAAGGCTAATGTGAGGGGTGGCCCCAGTGTCACCCCATCAGCGGCCTAGCTGCCTGAAAAGACAAAGTAGTCCTGGCAGCAATCTTGGGGCAGCCCCGCAGTGCCTTGCGCAAGTCCTCCACAGCCCCACTGCACCTGCGCCTCCAGCCTTTCCCACTCTCCTAACCCTAACCCTAACCCTAACCCTAACCCTAAGGCTAAGGCTAAGGCTAATTTGAGGGGTGGCCTCAGTGTCACCCCATCAGCAGCCTAGCTGCCTGAAAAGACAAAGTAGTCCTGGCAGCAATCTTGGGGCAGCCCCGCAGTGCCTTGCGCAAGTCCTCCACAGCCCCACTGCACCTGCGCCTCCAGCCTTTCCCACTCTCCTAACCCTAACCCTAACCCTAAGGCTAAGGCTAAGGCTAAGGCTAATGTGAGGGGTGGCCTCAGTGTCACCCCATCAGCGGCCTAGCTGCCTGAAAAGACAAAGTAGTCCTGGCAGCAATCTTGGGGCAGCCCCGCAGTGCCTTGCGCAAGTCCTCCACAGCCCCACTGCACCTGGGCCTCCAGCCTTTCCCACTCTCCTAACCCTAACCCTAACCCTAACCCTAACCCTAACCCTAACCCTATCCCTAAGGCTAATGTGAGGGGTGACCTCAGTGTCACCCCATCAGCGGCCTAGCTGCCTGAAAAGACAAAGTAGTCCTGGCAGCAATCTTGGGGCAGCCCCGCAGTGCCTTGCGCAAGTCCTCCACAGCCCCACTGCACCTGCGCCTCCAGCCTTTCCCACTCTCATAACCCTAACCCTAACCCTAACCCTAAGGCTAAGGCTAAGGCTAATGGGAGGGGTGGCCTCAGTGTCACCCCATCAGCGGCCTAGCTGCCTGAAAAGACAAAGTAGTCCTGGCAGCAATCTTGGGGCAGCCCCGCAGTGCCTTGCGCAAGTCCTCCACAGCCCCACTGCACCTGCGCCTCCAGCCTTTCCCACTCTCCTAACCCTAACCCTAACCCTAACCCTAACCCTAAGGCTAATGGGAGGGGTGGCCCCAGTGTCACCCCATCAGCGGCCTAGCTGCCTGAAAAGACAAAGTAGTCCTGGCAGCAATCTTGGGGCAGCCCCGCAGTGCCTTGCGCAAGTCCTCCACAGCCCCACTGCACTTGGGCCTCCAGCCTTTCCCACTCTCCTAACCCTAACCCTAAGCCTAACCCTAAGGCTAAGGCTAATGTGAGGGGTGGCCCCAGTGTCACCCCATCAGCGGCCTAGCTGCCTGAAAAGACAAAGTAGTCCTGGCAGCAATCTTGGGGCAGCCCCGCAGTGCCTTGCGCAAGTCCTCCACAGCCCCACTGCACCTGCGCCTCCAGCCTTTCCCACTCTCCTAACCCTAACCCTAAGCCTAACCCTAACCCTAAGGCTAATGTGAGGGGTGGCCCCAGTGTCACCCCATCAGCGGCCTAGCTGCCTGAAAAGACAAAGTAGTCCTGGCAGCAATCTTGGGGCAGCCCCGCAGTGCCTTGCGCAAGTCCTCCACAGCCCCACTGCACCTGGGCCTCCAGCCTTTCCCACTCTCCTAACCCTAACCCTAACCCTAACCCTAAGGCTAAGGCTAAGGCTAATGGGAGGGGTGGCCCCAGTGTCACCCCATCAGCGGCCTAGCTGCCTGAAAAGACAAAGTAGTCCTGGCAGCAATCTTGGGGCAGCCCCGCAGTGCCTTGCGCAAGTCCTCCACAGCCCCACTGCACTTGGGCCTCCAGCCTTTCCCACTCTCCTAACCCTAACCCTAACCCTAACCCTAAGGCTAAGGCTAATGGGAGGGGTGGCCTCAGTGTCACCCCATCAGCGGCCTAGCTGCCTGAAAAGACAAAGTAGTCCTGGCAGCAATCTTGGGGCAGCCCCGCAGTGCCTTGCGCAAGTCCTCCACAGCCCCACTGCACCTGGGCCTCCAGCCTTTCCCACTCTCCTAACCCTAACCCTAACCCTAACCCTAACCCTAAGGCTAATGGGAGGGGTGGCCTCAGTGTCACCCCATCAGCGGCCTAGCTGCCTGAAAAGACAAAGTAGTCCTGGCAGCAATCTTGGGGCAGCCCCGCAGTGCCTTGCGCAAGTCCTCCACAGCCCCACTGCACCTGGGCCTCCAGCCTTTCCCACTCTCCTAACCCTAACCCTAACCCTAACCCTAACCCTAACCCTAAGGCTAAGGCTAAGGCTAATGTGAGGGGTGGCCTCAGTGTCACCCCATCAGCGGCCTAGCTGCCTGAAAAGACAAAGTAGTCCTGGCAGCAATCTTGGGGCAGCCCCGCAGTGCCTTGCGCAAGTCCTCCACAGCCCCACTGCACCTGCGCCTCCAGCCTTTCCCACTCTCCTAACCCTAACCCTAACCCTAACCCTAACCCTAAGGCTAAGGCTAAGGCTAATGGGAGGGGTGGCCTCAGTGTCACCCCATCAGCGGCCTAGCTGCCTGAAAAGACAAAGTAGTCCTGGCAGCAATCTTGGGGCAGCCCCGCAGTGCCTTGCGCAAGTCCTCCACAGCCCCACTGCACCTGGGCCTCCAGCCTTTCCCACTCTCCTAACCCTAACCCTAACCCTAAGGCTAAGGCTAAGGCTAAGGCTAATGTGAGGGGTGGCCCCAGTGTCACCCCATCAGCGGCCTAGCTGCCTGAAAAGACAAAGTAGTCCTGGCAGCAATCTTGGGGCAGCCCCGCAGTGCCTTGCGCAAGTCCTCCACAGCCCCACTGCACCTGGGCCTCCAGCCTTTCCCACTCTCCTAACCCTAACCCTAACCCTAACCCTAAGGCTAAGGCTAAGGCTAATGTGAGGGGTGGCCCCAGTGTCACCCCATCAGCGGCCTAGCTGCCTGAAAAGACAAAGTAGTCCTGGCAGCAATCTTGGGGCAGCCCCGCAGTGCCTTGCGCAAGTCCTCCACAGCCCCACTGCACCTGCGCCTCCAGCCTTTCCCACTCTCCTAACCCTAACCCTAATCCTAACCCTAACCCTAAGGCTAAGGCTAAGGCTAATGTGAGGGGTGGCCCCAGTGTCACCCCATCAGCGGCCTAGCTGCCTGAAAAGACAAAGTAGTCCTGGCAGCAATCTTGGGGCAGCCCCGCAGTGCCTTGCGCAAGTCCTCCACAGCCCCACTGCACCTGCGCCTCCAGCCTTTCCCACTCTCCTAACCCTAACCCTAACCCTAACCCTAACCCTAACCCTAAGGCTAAGGCTAAGGCTAATGGGAGGGGTGGCCCCAGTGTCACCCCATCAGCGGCCTAGCTGCCTGAAAAGACAAAGTAGTCCTGGCAGCAATCTTGGGGCAGCCCCGCAGTGCCTTGCGCAAGTCCTCCACAGCCCCACTGCACCTGGGCCTCCAGCCTTTCCCACTCTCCTAACCCTAACCCTAACCCTAACCCTAAGGCTAAGGCTAAGGCTAATGTGAGGGGTGGCCCCAGTGTCACCCCATCAGCGGCCTAGCTGCCTGAAAAGACAAAGTAGTCCTGGCAGCAATCTTGGGGCAGCCCCGCAGTGCCTTGCGCAAGTCCTCCACAGCCCCACTGCACCTGGGCCTCCAGCCTTTCCCACTCTCCTAACCCTAACCCTAAGCCTAACCCTAACCCTAAGGCTAATGTGAGGGGTGGCCCCAGTGTCACCCCATCAGCGGCCTAGCTGCCTGAAAAGACAAAGTAGTCCTGGCAGCAATCTTGGGGCAGCCCCGCAGTGCCTTGCGCAAGTCCTCCACAGCCCCACTGCACCTGGGCCTCCAGCCTTTCCCACTCTCCTAACCCTAACCCTAACCCTAACCCTAAGGCTAAGGCTAATGTGAGGGGTGGCCCCAGTGTCACCCCATCAGCGGCCTAGCTGCCTGAAAAGACAAAGTAGTCCTGGCAGCAATCTTGGGGCAGCCCCGCAGTGCCTTGCGCAAGTCCTCCACAGCCCCACTGCACCTGCGCCTCCAGCCTTTCCCACTCTCCTAACCCTAACCCTAACCCTAACCCTAACCCTAATCCTAAGGCTAAGGCTAATGGGAGGGGTGGCCCCAGTGTCACCCCATCAGCGGCCTAGCTGCCTGAAAAGACAAAGTAGTCCTGGCAGCAATCTTGGGGCAGCCCCGCAGTGCCTTGCGCAAGTCCTCCACAGCCCCACTGCACCTGGGCCTCCAGCCTTTCCCACTTTCCTAACCCTAACCCTAACCCTAACCCTAACCCTAACCCTAACCCTAACCCTAAGGCTAAGGCTAAGGCTAATGTGAGGGGTGGCCCCAGTGTCACCCCATCAGCGGCCTAGCTGCCTGAAAAGACAAAGTAGTCCTGGCAGCAATCTTGGGGCAGCCCCGCAGTGCCTTGCGCAAGTCCTCCACAGCCCCACTGCACCTGCGCCTCCAGCCTTTCCCACTCTCCTAACCCTAAAACTAATCCTAACCATAACCCTAAGGCTAAGGCTAAGGCTAATGTGAGGGGTGGCCTCAGTGTCACCCCATCAGCGGCCTAGCTGCCTGAAAAGACAAAGTAGTCCTGGCAGCAATCTTGGGGCAGCCCCGCAGTGCCTTGCGCAAGTCCTCCACAGCCCCACTGCACCTGCGCCTCCAGCCTTTCCCACTCTCCTAACCCTAACCCTAACCCTAACCCTAAGGCTAAGGCTAAGGCTAATGTGAGGGGTGGCCTCAGTGTCACCCCATCAGCGGCCTAGCTGCCTGAAAAGACAAAGTAGTCCTGGCAGCAATCTTGGGGCAGCCCCGCAGTGCCTTGCGCAAGTCCTCCACAGCCCCACTGCACCTGCGCCTCCAGCCTTTCCCACTCTCCTAACCCTAACCCTAACCCTAACCCTAAGGCTAAGGCTAAGGCTAATGTGAGGGGTGGCCCCAGTGTCACCCCATCAGCGGCCTAGCTGCCTGAAAAGACAAAGTAGTCCTGGCAGCAATCTTGGGGCAGCCCCGCAGTGCCTTGCGCAAGTCCTCCACAGCCCCACTGCACCTGGGCCTCCAGCCTTTCCCACTTTCCTAACCCTAACCCTAACCCTAACCCTAACCCTAACCCTAACCCTAACCCTAACCCTAAGGCTAAGGCTAAGGCTAATGTGAGGGGTGGCCCCAGTGTCACCCCATCAGCGGCCTAGCTGCCTGAAAAGACAAAGTAGTCCTGGCAGCAATCTTGGGGCAGCCCCGCAGTGCCTTGCGCAAGTCCTCCACAGCCCCACTGCACCTGGGCCTCCAGCCTTTCCCACTCTCCTAACCCTAACCCTAACCCTAACCCTAAGGCTAAGGCTAAGGCTAATGTGAGGGGTGGCCTCAGTGTCACCCCATCAGCGGCCTAGCTGCCTGAAAAGACAAAGTAGTCCTGGCAGCAATCTTGGGGCAGCCCCGCAGTGCCTTGCGCAAGTCCTCCACAGCCCCACTGCACCTGGGCCTCCAGCCTTTCCCACTCTCCTAACCCTAACCCTAACCCTAACCCTAAGGCTAAGGCTAAGGCTAATGTGAGGGGTGGCCTCAGTGTCACCCCATCAGCGGCCTAGCTGCCTGAAAAGACAAAGTAGTCCTGGCAGCAATCTTGGGGCAGCCCCGCAGTGCCTTGCGCAAGTCCTCCACAGCCCCACTGCACCTGCGCCTCCAGCCTTTCCCACTCTCCTAACCCTAACCCTAACCCTAACCCTAAGGCTAAGGCTAAGGCTAAGGTGAGGGGTGGCCCCAGTGTCACCCCATCAGCGGCCTAGCTGCCTGAAAAGACAAAGTAGTCCTGGCAGCAATCTTGGGGCAGCCCCGCAGTGCCTTGCGCAAGTCCTCCACAGCCCCACTGCACCTGGGCCTCCAGCCTTTCCCACTCTCCTAACCCTAACCCTAAGGCTAAGGCTAACCCTAAGGCTAATGTGAGGGGTGGCCCCAGTGTCACCCCATCAGCGGCCTAGCTGCCTGAAAAGACAAAGTAGTCCTGGCAGCAATCTTGGGGCAGCCCCGCAGTGCCTTGCGCAAGTCCTCCACAGCCCCACTGCACCTGGGCCTCCAGCCTTTCCCACTCTCCTAACCCTAACCCTAAGGCTAAGGCTAAGGCTAAGGCTAATGTGAGGGGTGGCCCCAGTGTCACCCCATCAGCGGCCTAGCTGCCTGAAAAGACAAAGTAGTCCTGGCAGCAATCTTGGGGCAGCCCCGCAGTGCCTTGCGCAAGTCCTCCACAGCCCCACTGCACCTGCGCCTCCAGCCTTTCCCACTCTCCTAACCCTAACCCTAACCCTAACCCTAACCCTAAGGCTAAGGCTAAGGCTAATGTGAGGGGTGGCCCCAGTGTCACCCCATCAGCGGCCTAGCTGCCTGAAAAGACAAAGTAGTCCTGGCAGCAATCTTGGGGCAGCCCCGCAGTGCCTTGCGCAAGTCCTCCACAGCCCCACTGCACCTGCGCCTCCAGCCTTTCCCACTCTCCTAACCCTAACCCTAACCCTAACCCTAACCCTAAGGCTAAGGCTAAGGCTAATGTGAGGGGTGGCCCCAGTGTCACCCCATCAGCGGCCTAGCTGCCTGAAAAGACAAAGTAGTCCTGGCAGCAATCTTGGGGCAGCCCCGCAGTGCCTTGCGCAAGTCCTCCACAGCCCCACTGCACCTGCGCCTCCAGCCTTTCCCACTCTCCTAACCCTAACCCTAACCCTAACCCTAACCCTAAGGCTAAGGCTAAGGCTAATTTGAGGGGTGGCCTCAGTGTCACCCCATCAGCAGCCTAGCTGCCTGAAAAGACAAAGTAGTCCTGGCAGCAATCTTGGGGCAGCCCCGCAGTGCCTTGCGCAAGTCCTCCACAGCCCCACTGCACCTGCGCCTCCAGCCTTTCCCACTCTCCTAACCCTAACCCTAACCCTAAGGCTAAGGCTAAGGCTAAGGCTAATGTGAGGGGTGGCCTCAGTGTCACCCCATCAGCGGCCTAGCTGCCTGAAAAGACAAAGTAGTCCTGGCAGCAATCTTGGGGCAGCCCCGCAGTGCCTTGCGCAAGTCCTCCACAGCCCCACTGCACCTGGGCCTCCAGCCTTTCCCACTCTCCTAACCCTAACCCTAACCCTAACCCTAACCCTATCCCTAAGGCTAATGTGAGGGGTGACCTCAGTGTCACCCCATCAGCGGCCTAGCTGCCTGAAAAGACAAAGTAGTCCTGGCAGCAATCTTGGGGCAGCCCCGCAGTGCCTTGCGCAAGTCCTCCACAGCCCCACTGCACCTGCGCCTCCAGCCTTTCCCACTCTCATAACCCTAACCCTAACCCTAACCCTAAGGCTAAGGCTAAGGCTAATGGGAGGGGTGGCCTCAGTGTCACCCCATCAGCGGCCTAGCTGCCTGAAAAGACAAAGTAGTCCTGGCAGCAATCTTGGGGCAGCCCCGCAGTGCCTTGCGCAAGTCCTCCACAGCCCCACTGCACCTGCGCCTCCAGCCTTTCCCACTCTCCTAACCCTAACCCTAACCCTAACCCTAACCCTAAGGCTAATGGGAGGGGTGGCCCCAGTGTCACCCCATCAGCGGCCTAGCTGCCTGAAAAGACAAAGTAGTCCTGGCAGCAATCTTGGGGCAGCCCCGCAGTGCCTTGCGCAAGTCCTCCACAGCCCCACTGCACTTGGGCCTCCAGCCTTTCCCACTCTCCTAACCCTAACCCTAACCCTAACCCTAACCCTAACCCTAACCCTATCCCTAAGGCTAATGTGAGGGGTGACCTCAGTGTCACCCCATCAGCGGCCTAGCTGCCTGAAAAGACAAAGTAGTCCTGGCAGCAATCTTGGGGCAGCCCCGCAGTGCCTTGCGCAAGTCCTCCACAGCCCCACTGCACCTGCGCCTCCAGCCTTTCCCACTCTCATAACCCTAACCCTAACCCTAACCCTAAGGCTAAGGCTAAGGCTAATGGGAGGGGTGGCCTCAGTGTCACCCCATCAGCGGCCTAGCTGCCTGAAAAGACAAAGTAGTCCTGGCAGCAATCTTGGGGCAGCCCCGCAGTGCCTTGCGCAAGTCCTCCACAGCCCCACTGCACCTGCGCCTCCAGCCTTTCCCACTCTCCTAACCCTAACCCTAACCCTAACCCTAACCCTAAGGCTAATGGGAGGGGTGGCCCCAGTGTCACCCCATCAGCGGCCTAGCTGCCTGAAAAGACAAAGTAGTCCTGGCAGCAATCTTGGGGCAGCCCCGCAGTGCCTTGCGCAAGTCCTCCACAGCCCCACTGCACTTGGGCCTCCAGCCTTTCCCACTCTCCTAACCCTAACCCTAAGCCTAACCCTAAGGCTAAGGCTAATGTGAGGGGTGGCCCCAGTGTCACCCCATCAGCGGCCTAGCTGCCTGAAAAGACAAAGTAGTCCTGGCAGCAATCTTGGGGCAGCCCCGCAGTGCCTTGCGCAAGTCCTCCACAGCCCCACTGCACCTGCGCCTCCAGCCTTTCCCACTCTCCTAACCCTAACCCTAAGCCTAACCCTAACCCTAAGGCTAATGTGAGGGGTGGCCCCAGTGTCACCCCATCAGCGGCCTAGCTGCCTGAAAAGACAAAGTAGTCCTGGCAGCAATCTTGGGGCAGCCCCGCAGTGCCTTGCGCAAGTCCTCCACAGCCCCACTGCACCTGGGCCTCCAGCCTTTCCCACTCTCCTAACCCTAACCCTAACCCTAACCCTAAGGCTAAGGCTAAGGCTAATGGGAGGGGTGGCCCCAGTGTCACCCCATCAGCGGCCTAGCTGCCTGAAAAGACAAAGTAGTCCTGGCAGCAATCTTGGGGCAGCCCCGCAGTGCCTTGCGCAAGTCCTCCACAGCCCCACTTCACTTGGGCCTCCAGCCTTTCCCACTCTCCTAACCCTAACCCTAACCCTAACCCTAAGGCTAAGGCTAATGGGAGGGGTGGCCTCAGTGTCACCCCATCAGCGGCCTAGCTGCCTGAAAAGACAAAGTAGTCCTGGCAGCAATCTTGGGGCAGCCCCGCAGTGCCTTGCGCAAGTCCTCCACAGCCCCACTGCACCTGGGCCTCCAGCCTTTCCCACTCTCCTAACCCTAACCCTAACCCTAACCCTAAGGCTAAGGCTAAGGCTAATGGGAGGGGTGGCCCCAGTGTCACCCCATCAGCGGCCTAGCTGCCTGAAAAGACAAAGTAGTCCTGGCAGCAATCTTGGGGCAGCCCCGCAGTGCCTTGCGCAAGTCCTCCACAGCCCCACTTCACTTGGGCCTCCAGCCTTTCCCACTCTCCTAACCCTAACCCTAACCCTAACCCTAAGGCTAAGGCTAATGTGAGGGGTGGCCCCAGTGTCACCCCATCAGCGGCCTAGCTGCCTGAAAAGACAAAGTAGTCCTGGCAGCAATCTTGGGGCAGCCCCGCAGTGCCTTGCGCAAGTCCTCCACAGCCCCACTGCACCTGCGCCTCCAGCCTTTCCCACTCTCCTAACCCTAACCCTAACCCTAACCCTAAGGCTAAGGAAAGGCTAATGTGAGGGGTGGCCCCAGTGTCACCCCATCAGCGGCCTAGCTGCCTGAAAAGACAAAGTAGTCCTGGCAGCAATCTTGGGGCAGCCCCGCAGTGCCTTGCGCAAGTCCTCCACAGCCCCACTGCACCTGCGCCTCCAGCCTTTCCCACTCTCCTAACCCTAACCCTAACCCTAACCCTAACCCTAAGGCTAAGGCTAAGGCTAATTTGAGGGGTGGCCTCAGTGTCACCCCATCAGCGGCCTAGCTGCCTGAAAAGACAAAGTAGTCCTGGCAGCAATCTTGGGGCAGCCCCGCAGTGCCTTGCGCAAGTCCTCCACAGCCCCACTGCACCTGCGCCTCCAGCCTTTCCCACTCTCCTAACCCTAACCCTAACCCTAACCCTAAGGCTAAGGCTAAGGCTAATGTGAGGGGTGGCCCCAGTGTCACCCCATCAGCGGCCTAGCTGCCTGAAAAGACAAAGTAGTCCTGGCAGCAATCTTGGGGCAGCCCCGCAGTGCCTTGCGCAAGTCCTCCACAGCCCCACTGCACCTGGGCCTCCAGCCTTTCCCACTCTCCTAACCCTAACCCTAACCCTAACCCTAACCCTAAGCCTAAACCTAACCCTAAGGCTAATGTGAGGGGTGGCCTCAGTGTCACCCCATCAGCGGCCTAGCTGCCTGAAAAGACAAAGTAGTCCTGGCAGCAATCTTGGGGCAGCCCCGCAGTGCCTTGCACAAGTCCTCCACAGCCCCACTGCACCTGCGCCTCCAGCCTTTCCCACTCTCCTAACCCTAACCCTAACCCTAACCCTAAGGCTAAGGCTAAGGCTAATGTGAGGGGTGGCCCCAGTGTCACCCCATCAGCGGCCTAGCTGCCTGAAAAGACAAAGTAGTCCTGGCAGCAATCTTGGGGCAGCCCCGCAGTGCCTTGCGCAAGTCCTCCACAGCCCCACTGCACCTGGGCCTCCAGCCTTTCCCACTCTCCTAACCCTAACCCTAACCCTAACCCTAACCCTAAGGCTAAGGCTAAGGCTAATGTGAGGGGTGGCCTCAGTGTCACCCCATCAGCGGCCTAGCTGCCTGAAAAGACAAAGTAGTCCTGGCAGCAATCTTGGGGCAGCCCCGCAGTGCCTTGCGCAAGTCCTCCACAGCCCCACTGCACCTGCGCCTCCAGCCTTTCCCACTCTCCTAACCCTAACCCTAAGCCTAACCCTAACCCTAAGGCTAATGTGAGGGGTGGCCCCAGTGTCACCCCATCAGCGGCCTAGCTGCCTGAAAAGACAAAGTAGTCCTGGCAGCAATCTTGGGGCAGCCCCGCAGTGCCTTGCGCAAGTCCTCCACAGCCCCACTGCACCTGCGCCTCCAGCCTTTCCCACTCTCCTAACCCTAACCCTAACCCTAACCCTAACCCTAAGGCTAAGGCTAATGGGAGGGGTGGCCTCAGTGTCACCCCATCAGCGGCCTAGCTGCCTGAAAAGACAAAGTAGTCCTGGCAGCAATCTTGGGGCAGCCCCGCAGTGCCTTGCGCAAGTCCTCCACAGCCCCACTGCACCTGCGCCTCCAGCCTTTCCCACTCTCCTAACCCTAACCCT
Organism: Struthio camelus; assembly: GCF_040807025.1. Lineage (NCBI taxonomy): Eukaryota > Metazoa > Chordata > Aves > Struthioniformes > Struthionidae > Struthio > Struthio camelus. Next base: position 28,314,880 of record NC_090948.1, on the reverse strand, counting down.
AACCCTAACCCTAAGGCTAAGGCTAATGTGAGGGGTGGCCCCAGTGTCACCCCATCAGCGGCCTAGCTGCCTGAAAAGACAAAGTAGTCCTGGCAGCAATCTTGGGGCAGCCCCACAGTGCCTTGCGCAAGTCCTCCACAGCCCCACTGCACCTGCGCCTCCAGCCTTTCCCACTCTCCTAACCCTAACCCTAACCCTAACCCTAACCCTAAGGCTAAGGCTAAGGCTAATGTGAGGGGTGGCCCCAGTGTCACCCCATCAGCGGCCTAGCTGCCTGAAAAGACAAAGTAGTCCTGGCAGCAATCTTGGGGCAGCCCCGCAGTGCCTTGCGCAAGTCCTCCACAGCCCCACTGCACCTGCGCCTCCAGCCTTTCCCACTCTCCTAACCCTAACCCTAACCCTAACCCTAACCCTAAGGCTAAGGCTAAGGCTAATGTGAGGGGTGGCCTCAGTGTCACCCCATCAGCGGCCTAGCTGCCTGAAAAGACAAAGTAGTCCTGGCAGCAATCTTGGGGCAGCCCCGCAGTGCCTTGCGCAAGTCCTCCACAGCCCCACTGCACCTGGGCCTCCAGCCTTTCCCACTCTCCTAACCCTAACCCTAACCCTAACCCTAAGGCTAAGGCTAAGGCTAATGGGAGGGGTGGCCTCAGTGTCACCCCATCAGCGGCCTAGCTGCCTGAAAAGACAAAGTAGTCCTGGCAGCAATCTTGGGGCAGCCCCGCAGTGCCTTGCGCAAGTCCTCCACAGCCCCACTGCACCTGGGCCTCCAGCCTTTCCCACTCTCCTAACCCTAACCCTAACCCTAACCCTAACCCTAAGCCTAAACCTAACCCTAAGGCTAATGTGAGGGGTGGCCTCAGTGTCACCCCATCAGCGGCCTAGCTGCCTGAAAAGACAAAGTAGTCCTGGCAGCAATCTTGGGGCAGCCCCGCAGTGCCTTGCACAAGTCCTCCACAGCCCCACTGCACCTGGGCCTCCAGCCTTTCCCACTCTCCTAACCCTAACCCTAACCCTAACCCTAAGGCTAAGGCTAAGGCTAATGTGAGGGGTGGCCCCAGTGTCACCCCATCAGCGGCCTAGCTGCCTGAAAAGACAAAGTAGTCCTGGCAGCAATCTTGGGGCAGCCCCGCAGTGCCTTGCGCAAGTCCTCCACAGCCCCACTGCACCTGGGCCTCCAGCCTTTCCCACTCTCCTAACCCTAACCCTAACCCTAACCCTAACCCTAAGGCTAAGGCTAAGGCTAATGTGAGGGGTGGCCTCAGTGTCACCCCATCAGCGGCCTAGCTGCCTGAAAAGACAAAGTAGTCCTGGCAGCAATCTTGGGGCAGCCCCGCAGTGCCTTGCACAAGTCCTCCACAGCCCCACTGCACCTGCGCCTCCAGCCTTTCCCACTCTCCTAACCCTAACCCTAACCCTAACCCTAAGGCTAAGGCTAAGGCTAATGTGAGGGGTGGCCCCAGTGTCACCCCATCAGCGGCCTAGCTGCCTGAAAAGACAAAGTAGTCCTGGCAGCAATCTTGGGGCAGCCCCGCAGTGCCTTGCGCAAGTCCTCCACAGCCCCACTGCACCTGGGCCTCCAGCCTTTCCCACTCTCCTAACCCTAACCCTAACCCTAACCCTAACCCTAAGGCTAAGGCTAATGTGAGGGGTGGCCCCAGTGTCACCCCATCAGCGGCCTAGCTGCCTGAAAAGACAAAGTAGTCCTGGCAGCAATCTTGGGGCAGCCCCGCAGTGCCTTGCGCAAGTCCTCCACAGCCCCACTGCACCTGCGCCTCCAGCCTTTCCCACTCTCCTAACCCTAACCCTAACCCTAACCCTAACCCTAAGGCTAAGGCTAAGGTGAGGGGTGGCCCCAGTGTCACCCCATCAGCGGCCTAGCTGCCTGAAAAGACAAAGTAGTCCTGGCAGCAATCTTGGGGCAGCCCCGCAGTGCCTTGCGCAAGTCCTCCACAGCCCCACTGCACCTGCGCCTCCAGCCTTTCCCACTCTCCTAACCCTAACCCTAACCCTAACCCTAACCCTAAGGCTAAGGCTAAGGCTAATGTGAGGGGTGGCCTCAGTGTCACCCCATCAGCGGCCTAGCTGCCTGAAAAGACAAAGTAGTCCTGGCAGCAATCTTGGGGCAGCCCCGCAGTGCCTTGCGCAAGTCCTCCACAGCCCCACTGCACCTGCGCCTCCAGCCTTTCCCACTCTCCTAACCCTAACCCTAACCCTAACCCTAACCCTAAGGCTAAGGCTAAGGTGAGGGGTGGCCCCAGTGTCACCCCATCAGCGGCCTAGCTGCCTGAAAAGACAAAGTAGTCCTGGCAGCAATCTTGGGGCAGCCCCGCAGTGCCTTGCGCAAGTCCTCCACAGCCCCACTGCACCTGCGCCTCCAGCCTTTCCCACTCTCCTAACCCTAACCCTAACCCTAACCCTAACCCTAAGGCTAAGGCTAAGGCTAATGTGAGGGGTGGCCTCAGTGTCACCCCATCAGCGGCCTAGCTGCCTGAAAAGACAAAGTAGTCCTGGCAGCAATCTTGGGGCAGCCCCGCAGTGCCTTGCGCAAGTCCTCCACAGCCCCACTGCACCTGGGCCTCCAGCCTTTCCCACTCTCCTAACCCTAACCCTAACCCTAACCCTAACCCTAACCCTAACCCTAACCCTAACCCTAACCCTAAGGCTAAGGCTAATGTGAGGGGTGGCCTCAGTGTCACCCCATCAGCGGCCTAGCTGCCTGAAAAGACAAAGTAGTCCTGGCAGCAATCTTGGGGTAGCCCCGCAGTGCCTTGCGCAAGTCCTCCACAGCCCCACTGCACCTGCGCCTCCAGCCTTTCCCACTCTCCTAACCCTAACCCTAACCCTAACGCTAAGGCTAAGGCTAAGGCTAATGTGAGGGGTGGCCTCAGTGTCACCCCATCAGCGGCCTAGCTGCCTGAAAAGACAAAGTAGTCCTGGCAGCAATCTTGGGGCAGCCCCGCAGTGCCTTGCGCAAGTCCTCCACAGCCCCACTGCACCTGGGCCTCCAGCCTTTCCCACTCTCCTAACCCTAACCCTAACCCTAACCCTAACCCTAAGGCTAATGTGAGGGGTGGCCCCAGTGTCACCCCATCAGCGGCCTAGCTGCCTGAAAAGACAAAGTAGTCCTGGCAGCAATCTTGGGGCAGCCCCGCAGTGCCTTGCGCAAGTCCTCCACAGCCCCACTGCACCTGCGCCTCCAGCCTTTCCCACTCTCCTAACCCTAACCCTAACCCTAACCCTAAGGCTAAGGCTAATGTGAGGGGTGGCCTCAGTGTCACCCCATCAGCGGCCTAGCTGCCTGAAAAGACAAAGTAGTCCTGGCAGCAATCTTGGGGCAGCCCCGCAGTGCCTTGCGCAAGTCCTCCACAGCCCCACTGCACCTGGGCCTCCAGCCTTTCCCACTCTCCTAACCCTAACCCTAACCCTAAGGCTAAGGCTAAGGCTAATGTGAGGGGTGGCCCCAGTGTCACCCCATCAGCGGCCTAGCTGCCTGAAAAGACAAAGTAGTCCTGGCAGCAATCTTGGCGCAGCCCCGCAGTGCCTTGCGCAAGTCCTCCACAGCCCCACTGCACCTGCGCCTCCAGCCTTTCCCACTCTCATAACCCTAACCCTAACCCTAACCCTAACCCTAAGGCTAAGGCTAAGGCTAATGTGAGGGGTGGCCTCAGTGTCACCCCATCAGCGGCCTAGCTGCCTGAAAAGACAAAGTAGTCCTGGCAGCAATCTTGGGGCAGCCCCGCAGTGCCTTGCGCAAGTCCTCCACAGCCCCACTGCACCTGGGCCTCCAGCCTTTCCCACTCTCCTAACCCTAACCCTAACCCTAACCCTAACCCTAAGGCTAAGGCTAATGGGAGGGGTGGCCCCAGTGTCACCCCATCAGCGGCCTAGCTGCCTGAAAAGACAAAGTAGTCCTGGCAGCAATCTTGGGGCAGCCCCGCAGTGCCTTGCGCAAGTCCTCCACAGCCCCACTGCACCTGCGCCTCCAGCCTTTCCCACTCTCCTAACCCTAACCCTAATCCTAACCCTAACCCTAAGGCTAAGGCTAAGGCTAATGGGAGGGGTGGCCTCAGTGTCACCCCATCAGCGGCCTAGCTGCCTGAAAAGACAAAGTAGTCCTGGCAGCAATCTTGGGGCAGCCCCGCAGTGCCTTGCGCAAGTCCTCCACAGCCCCACTGCACCTGCGCCTCCAGCCTTTCCCACTCTCCTAACCCTAACCCTAACCCTAACCCTAACCCTAACCCTAAGGCTAAGGCTAAGGCTAATGTGAGGGGTGGCCTCAGTGTCACCCCATCAGCGGCCTAGCTGCCTGAAAAGACAAAGTAGTCCTGGCAGCAATCTTGGGGCAGCCCCGCAGTGCCTTGCGCAAGTCCTCCACAGCCCCACTGCACCTGCGCCTCCAGCCTTTCCCACTCTCCTAACCCTAACCCTAACCCTAACCCTAACCCTAAGGCTAAGGCTAATGTGAGGGGTGGCCCCAGTGTCACCCCATCAGCGGCCTAGCTGCCTGAAAAGACAAAGTAGTCCTGGCAGCAATCTTGGGGCAGCCCCGCAGTGCCTTGCGCAAGTCCTCCACAGCCCCACTGCACCTGGGCCTCCAGCCTTTCCCACTCTCCTAACCCTAACCCTAAGCCTAACCCTAACCCTAAGGCTAATGTGAGGGGTGGCCCCAGTGTCACCCCATCAGCGGCCTAGCTGCCTGAAAAGACAAAGTAGTCCTGGCAGCAATCTTGGGGCAGCCCCGCAGTGCCTTGCGCAAGTCCTCCACAGCCCCACTGCACCTGGGCCTCCAGCCTTTCCCACTCTCCTAACCCTAACCCTAACCCTAACCCTAAGGCTAAGGCTAATGGGAGGGGTGGCCCCAGTGTCACCCCATCAGCGGCCTAGCTGCCTGAAAAGACAAAGTAGTCCTGGCAGCAATCTTGGGGCAGCCCCGCAGTGCCTTGCGCAAGTCCTCCACAGCCCCACTGCACCTGCGCCTCCAGCCTTTCCCACTCTCCTAACCCTAACCCTAACCCTAACCCTAACCCTAAGGCTAAGGCTATGGCTAATGTGAGGGGTGGCCTCAGTGTCACCCCATCAGCGGCCTAGCTGCCTGAAAAGACAAAGTAGTCCTGGCAGCAATCTTGGGGCAGCCCCGCAGTGCCTTGCGCAAGTCCTCCACAGCCCCACTGCACCTGGGCCTCCAGCCTTTCCCACTCTCCTAACCCTAACCCTAACCCTAACCCTAACCCTAACCCTAAGGCTAATGTGAGGGGTGGCCCCAGTGTCACCCCATCAGCGGCCTAGCTGCCTGAAAAGACAAAGTAGTCCTGGCAGCAATCTTGGGGCAGCCCCGCAGTGCCTTGCGCAAGTCCTCCACAGCCCCACTGCACCTGCGCCTCCAGCCTTTCCCACTCTCCTAACCCTAACCCTAACCCTAACCCTAAGGCTAAGGCTAAGGCTAATGTGAGGGGTGGCCTCAGTGTCACCCCATCAGCGGCCTAGCTGCCTGAAAAGACAAAGTAGTCCTGGCAGCAATCTTGGGGCAGCCCCGCAGTGCCTTGCGCAAGTCCTCCACAGCCCCACTGCACCTGCGCCTCCAGCCTTTCCCACTCTCCTAACCCTAACCCTAACCCTAAGGCTAAGGCTAAGGCTAAGGCTAATGTGAGGGGTGGCCCCAGTGTCACCCCATCAGCGGCCTAGCTGCCTGAAAAGACAAAGTAGTCCTGGCAGCAATCTTGGGGCAGCCCCGCAGTGCCTTGCGCAAGTCCTCCACAGCCCCACTGCACCTGGGCCTCCAGCCTTTCCCACTCTCCTAACCCTAACCCTAACCCTAACCCTAAGGCTAAGGCTAAGGCTAAGGCTAATGTGAGGGGTGGCCCCAGTGTCACCCCATCAGCGGCCTAGCTGCCTGAAAAGACAAAGTAGTCCTGGCAGCAATCTTGGGGCAGCCCCGCAGTGCCTTGCGCAAGTCCTCCACAGCCCCACTGCACCTGGGCCTCCAGCCTTTCCCACTCTCCTAACCCTAAAACTAATCCTAACCATAACCCTAAGGCTAAGGCTAAGGCTAATGTGAGGGGTGGCCCCAGTGTCACCCCATCAGCGGCCTAGCTGCCTGAAAAGACAAAGTAGTCCTGGCAGCAATCTTGGGGCAGCCCCGCAGTGCCTTGCGCAAGTCCTCCACAGCCCCACTGCACCTGGGCCTCCAGCCTTTCCCACTCTCCTAACCCTAACCCTAAGGCTAAGGCTAACCCTAAGGCTAATGTGAGGGGTGGCCCCAGTGTCACCCCATCAGCGGCCTAGCTGCCTGAAAAGACAAAGTAGTCCTGGCAGCAATCTTGGGGCAGCCCCGCAGTGCCTTGCGCAAGTCCTCCACAGCCCCACTGCACCTGCGCCTCCAGCCTTTCCCACTCTCCTAACCCTAACCCTAACCCTAACCCTAAGGCTAAGGCTAAGGCTAATGGGAGGGGTGGCCCCAGTGTCACCCCATCAGCGGCCTAGCTGCCTGAAAAGACAAAGTAGTCCTGGCAGCAATCTTGGGGCAGCCCCGCAGTGCCTTGCGCAAGTCCTCCACAGCCCCACTGCACCTGGGCCTCCAGCCTTTCCCACTCTCCTAACCCTAACCCTAACCCTAAGCCTAAACCTAACCCTAAGGCTAATGTGAGGGGTGGCCTCAGTGTCACCCCATCAGCGGCCTAGCTGCCTGAAAAGACAAAGTAGTCCTGGCAGCAGTCTTGGGGCAGCCCCGCAGTGCCTTGCACAAGTCCTCCACAGCCCCACTGCACCTGCGCCTCCAGCCTTTCCCACTCTCCTAACCCTAACCCTAACCCTAACCCTAAGGCTAAGGCTAAGGCTAATGTGAGGGGTGGCCCCAGTGTCACCCCATCAGCGGCCTAGCTGCCTGAAAAGACAAAGTAGTCCTGGCAGCAATCTTGGGGCAGCCCCGCAGTGCCTTGCGCAAGTCCTCCACAGCCCCACTGCACCTGGGCCTCCAGCCTTTCCCACTCTCCTAACCCTAACCCTAACCCTAACCCTAACCCTAAGGCTAAGGCTAAGGCTAATGTGAGGGGTGGCCTCAGTGTCACCCCATCAGCGGCCTAGCTGCCTGAAAAGACAAAGTAGTCCTGGCAGCAATCTTGGGGCAGCCCCGCAGTGCCTTGCGCAAGTCCTCCACAGCCCCACTGCACCTGCGCCTCCAGCCTTTCCCACTCTCCTAACCCTAACCCTAAGCCTAACCCTAACCCTAAGGCTAATGTGAGGGGTGGCCCCAGTGTCACCCCATCAGCGGCCTAGCTGCCTGAAAAGACAAAGTAGTCCTGGCAGCAATCTTGGGGCAGCCCCGCAGTGCCTTGCGCAAGTCCTCCACAGCCCCACTGCACCTGCGCCTCCAGCCTTTCCCACTCTCCTAACCCTAACCCTAACCCTAACCCTAACCCTAAGGCTAAGGCTAATGGGAGGGGTGGCCTCAGTGTCACCCCATCAGCGGCCTAGCTGCCTGAAAAGACAAAGTAGTCCTGGCAGCAATCTTGGGGCAGCCCCGCAGTGCCTTGCGCAAGTCCTCCACAGCCCCACTGCACCTGCGCCTCCAGCCTTTCCCACTCTCCTAACCCTAACCCTAACCCTAACCCTAACCCTAAGGCTAATGTGAGGGGTGGCCCCAGTGTCACCCCATCAGCGGCCTAGCTGCCTGAAAAGACAAAGTAGTCCTGGCAGCAATCTTGGGGCAGCCCCACAGTGCCTTGCGCAAGTCCTCCACAGCCCCACTGCACCTGCGCCTCCAGCCTTTCCCACTCTCCTAACCCTAACCCTAACCCTAACCCTAACCCTAAGGCTAAGGCTAAGGCTAATGTGAGGGGTGGCCCCAGTGTCACCCCATCAGCGGCCTAGCTGCCTGAAAAGACAAAGTAGTCCTGGCAGCAATCTTGGGGCAGCCCCGCAGTGCCTTGCGCAAGTCCTCCACAGCCCCACTGCACCTGCGCCTCCAGCCTTTCCCACTCTCCTAACCCTAACCCTAACCCTAACCCTAACCCTAAGGCTAAGGCTAAGGCTAATGTGAGGGGTGGCCTCAGTGTCACCCCATCAGCGGCCTAGCTGCCTGAAAAGACAAAGTAGTCCTGGCAGCAATCTTGGGGCAGCCCCGCAGTGCCTTGCGCAAGTCCTCCACAGCCCCACTGCACCTGGGCCTCCAGCCTTTCCCACTCTCCTAACCCTAACCCTAACCCTAACCCTAAGGCTAAGGCTAAGGCTAATGGGAGGGGTGGCCTCAGTGTCACCCCATCAGCGGCCTAGCTGCCTGAAAAGACAAAGTAGTCCTGGCAGCAATCTTGGGGCAGCCCCGCAGTGCCTTGCGCAAGTCCTCCACAGCCCCACTGCACCTGGGCCTCCAGCCTTTCCCACTCTCCTAACCCTAACCCTAACCCTAACCCTAACCCTAAGCCTAAACCTAACCCTAAGGCTAATGTGAGGGGTGGCCTCAGTGTCACCCCATCAGCGGCCTAGCTGCCTGAAAAGACAAAGTAGTCCTGGCAGCAATCTTGGGGCAGCCCCGCAGTGCCTTGCACAAGTCCTCCACAGCCCCACTGCACCTGGGCCTCCAGCCTTTCCCACTCTCCTAACCCTAACCCTAACCCTAACCCTAAGGCTAAGGCTAAGGCTAATGTGAGGGGTGGCCCCAGTGTCACCCCATCAGCGGCCTAGCTGCCTGAAAAGACAAAGTAGTCCTGGCAGCAATCTTGGGGCAGCCCCGCAGTGCCTTGCGCAAGTCCTCCACAGCCCCACTGCACCTGGGCCTCCAGCCTTTCCCACTCTCCTAACCCTAACCCTAACCCTAACCCTAACCCTAAGGCTAAGGCTAAGGCTAATGTGAGGGGTGGCCTCAGTGTCACCCCATCAGCGGCCTAGCTGCCTGAAAAGACAAAGTAGTCCTGGCAGCAATCTTGGGGCAGCCCCGCAGTGCCTTGCACAAGTCCTCCACAGCCCCACTGCACCTGCGCCTCCAGCCTTTCCCACTCTCCTAACCCTAACCCTAACCCTAACCCTAAGGCTAAGGCTAAGGCTAATGTGAGGGGTGGCCCCAGTGTCACCCCATCAGCGGCCTAGCTGCCTGAAAAGACAAAGTAGTCCTGGCAGCAATCTTGGGGCAGCCCCGCAGTGCCTTGCGCAAGTCCTCCACAGCCCCACTGCACCTGCGCCTCCAGCCTTTCCCACTCTCCTAACCCTAACCCTAACCCTAACCCTAACCCTAAGGCTAAGGCTAATGTGAGGGGTGGCCCCAGTGTCACCCCATCAGCGGCCTAGCTGCCTGAAAAGACAAAGTAGTCCTGGCAGCAATCTTGGGGCAGCCCCGCAGTGCCTTGCGCAAGTCCTCCACAGCCCCACTGCACCTGCGCCTCCAGCCTTTCCCACTCTCCTAACCCTAACCCTAACCCTAACCCTAACCCTAAGGCTAAGGCTAAGGTGAGGGGTGGCCCCAGTGTCACCCCATCAGCGGCCTAGCTGCCTGAAAAGACAAAGTAGTCCTGGCAGCAATCTTGGGGCAGCCCCGCAGTGCCTTGCGCAAGTCCTCCACAGCCCCACTGCACCTGCGCCTCCAGCCTTTCCCACTCTCCTAACCCTAACCCTAACCCTAACCCTAACCCTAAGGCTAAGGCTAAGGCTAATGTGAGGGGTGGCCTCAGTGTCACCCCATCAGCGGCCTAGCTGCCTGAAAAGACAAAGTAGTCCTGGCAGCAATCTTGGGGCAGCCCCGCAGTGCCTTGCGCAAGTCCTCCACAGCCCCACTGCACCTGGGCCTCCAGCCTTTCCCACTCTCCTAACCCTAACCCTAACCCTAACCCTAACCCTAACCCTAACCCTAACCCTAACCCTAACCCTAAGGCTAAGGCTAATGTGAGGGGTGGCCTCAGTGTCACCCCATCAGCGGCCTAGCTGCCTGAAAAGACAAAGTAGTCCTGGCAGCAATCTTGGGGTAGCCCCGCAGTGCCTTGCGCAAGTCCTCCACAGCCCCACTGCACCTGCGCCTCCAGCCTTTCCCACTCTCCTAACCCTAACCCTAACCCTAACCCTAAGGCTAAGGCTAAGGCTAATGTGAGGGGTGGCCTCAGTGTCACCCCATCAGCGGCCTAGCTGCCTGAAAAGACAAAGTAGTCCTGGCAGCAATCTTGGGGCAGCCCCGCAGTGCCTTGCGCAAGTCCTCCACAGCCCCACTGCACCTGGGCCTCCAGCCTTTCCCACTCTCCTAACCCTAACCCTAACCCTAACCCTAACCCTAAGGCTAATGTGAGGGGTGGCCCCAGTGTCACCCCATCAGCGGCCTAGCTGCCTGAAAAGACAAAGTAGTCCTGGCAGCAATCTTGGGGCAGCCCCGCAGTGCCTTGCGCAAGTCCTCCACAGCCCCACTGCACCTGCGCCTCCAGCCTTTCCCACTCTCCTAACCCTAACCCTAACCCTAACCCTAAGGCTAAGGCTAATGTGAGGGGTGGCCTCAGTGTCACCCCATCAGCGGCCTAGCTGCCTGAAAAGACAAAGTAGTCCTGGCAGCAATCTTGGGGCAGCCCCGCAGTGCCTTGCGCAAGTCCTCCACAGCCCCACTGCACCTGGGCCTCCAGCCTTTCCCACTCTCCTAACCCTAACCCTAACCCTAAGGCTAAGGCTAAGGCTAATGTGAGGGGTGGCCCCAGTGTCACCCCATCAGCGGCCTAGCTGCCTGAAAAGACAAAGTAGTCCTGGCAGCAATCTTGGCGCAGCCCCGCAGTGCCTTGCGCAAGTCCTCCACAGCCCCACTGCACCTGCGCCTCCAGCCTTTCCCACTCTCATAACCCTAACCCTAACCCTAACCCTAACCCTAAGGCTAAGGCTAAGGCTAATGTGAGGGGTGGCCTCAGTGTCACCCCATCAGCGGCCTAGCTGCCTGAAAAGACAAAGTAGTCCTGGCAGCAATCTTGGGGCAGCCCCGCAGTGCCTTGCGCAAGTCCTCCACAGCCCCACTGCACCTGGGCCTCCAGCCTTTCCCACTCTCCTAACCCTAACCCTAACCCTAACCCTAAGGCTAAGGCTAAGGCTAATGGGAGGGGTGGCCCCAGTGTCACCCCATCAGCGGCCTAGCTGCCTGAAAAGACAAAGTAGTCCTGGCAGCAATCTTGGGGCAGCCCCGCAGTGCCTTGCGCAAGTCCTCCACAGCCCCACTGCACCTGCGCCTCCAGCCTTTCCCACTCTCCTAACCCTAACCCTAATCCTAACCCTAACCCTAAGGCTAAGGCTAAGGCTAATGGGAGGGGTGGCCTCAGTGTCACCCCATCAGCGGCCTAGCTGCCTGAAAAGACAAAGTAGTCCTGGCAGCAATCTTGGGGCAGCCCCGCAGTGCCTTGCGCAAGTCCTCCACAGCCCCACTGCACCTGCGCCTCCAGCCTTTCCCACTCTCCTAACCCTAACCCTAACCCTAACCCTAACCCTAACCCTAAGGCTAAGGCTAAGGCTAATGTGAGGGGTGGCCTCAGTGTCACCCCATCAGCGGCCTAGCTGCCTGAAAAGACAAAGTAGTCCTGGCAGCAATCTTGGGGCAGCCCCGCAGTGCCTTGCGCAAGTCCTCCACAGCCCCACTGCACCTGCGCCTCCAGCCTTTCCCACTCTCCTAACCCTAACCCTAACCCTAACCCTAACCCTAAGGCTAAGGCTAATGTGAGGGGTGGCCCCAGTGTCACCCCATCAGCGGCCTAGCTGCCTGAAAAGACAAAGTAGTCCTGGCAGCAATCTTGGGGCAGCCCCGCAGTGCCTTGCGCAAGTCCTCCACAGCCCCACTGCACCTGGGCCTCCAGCCTTTCCCACTCTCCTAACCCTAACCCTAAGCCTAACCCTAACCCTAAGGCTAATGTGAGGGGTGGCCCCAGTGTCACCCCATCAGCGGCCTAGCTGCCTGAAAAGACAAAGTAGTCCTGGCAGCAATCTTGGGGCAGCCCCGCAGTGCCTTGCGCAAGTCCTCCACAGCCCCACTGCACCTGGGCCTCCAGCCTTTCCCACTCTCCTAACCCTAACCCTAACCCTAACCCTAAGGCTAAGGCTAATGGGAGGGGTGGCCCCAGTGTCACCCCATCAGCGGCCTAGCTGCCTGAAAAGACAAAGTAGTCCTGGCAGCAATCTTGGGGCAGCCCCGCAGTGCCTTGCGCAAGTCCTCCACAGCCCCACTGCACCTGCGCCTCCAGCCTTTCCCACTCTCCTAACCCTAACCCTAACCCTAACCCTAACCCTAAGGCTAAGGCTAAGGCTAATGTGAGGGGTGGCCTCAGTGTCACCCCATCAGCGGCCTAGCTGCCTGAAAAGACAAAGTAGTCCTGGCAGCAATCTTGGGGCAGCCCCGCAGTGCCTTGCGCAAGTCCTCCACAGCCCCACTGCACCTGGGCCTCCAGCCTTTCCCACTCTCCTAACCCTAACCCTAACCCTAACCCTAACCCTAACCCTAAGGCTAATGTGAGGGGTGGCCCCAGTGTCACCCCATCAGCGGCCTAGCTGCCTGAAAAGACAAAGTAGTCCTGGCAGCAATCTTGGGGCAGCCCCGCAGTGCCTTGCGCAAGTCCTCCACAGCCCCACTGCACCTGCGCCTCCAGCCTTTCCCACTCTCCTAACCCTAACCCTAACCCTAACCCTAAGGCTAAGGCTAAGGCTAATGTGAGGGGTGGCCTCAGTGTCACCCCATCAGCGGCCTAGCTGCCTGAAAAGACAAAGTAGTCCTGGCAGCAATCTTGGGGCAGCCCCGCAGTGCCTTGCGCAAGTCCTCCACAGCCCCACTGCACCTGCGCCTCCAGCCTTTCCCACTCTCCTAACCCTAACCCTAACCCTAAGGCTAAGGCTAAGGCTAAGGCTAATGTGAGGGGTGGCCCCAGTGTCACCCCATCAGCGGCCTAGCTGCCTGAAAAGACAAAGTAGTCCTGGCAGCAATCTTGGGGCAGCCCCGCAGTGCCTTGCGCAAGTCCTCCACAGCCCCACTGCACCTGGGCCTCCAGCCTTTCCCACTCTCCTAACCCTAACCCTAACCCTAACCCTAAGGCTAAGGCTAAGGCTAAGGCTAATGTGAGGGGTGGCCCCAGTGTCACCCCATCAGCGGCCTAGCTGCCTGAAAAGACAAAGTAGTCCTGGCAGCAATCTTGGGGCAGCCCCGCAGTGCCTTGCGCAAGTCCTCCACAGCCCCACTGCACCTGGGCCTCCAGCCTTTCCCACTCTCCTAACCCTAAAACTAATCCTAACCATAACCCTAAGGCTAAGGCTAAGGCTAATGTGAGGGGTGGCCTCAGTGTCACCCCATCAGCGGCCTAGCTGCCTGAAAAGACAAAGTAGTCCTGGCAGCAATCTTGGGGCAGCCCCGCAGTGCCTTGCGCAAGTCCTCCACAGCCCCACTGCACCTGGGCCTCCAGCCTTTCCCACTCTCCTAACCCTAACCCTAACCCTAACCCTAAGGCTAAGGCTAAGGCTAATGTGAGGGGTGGCCTCAGTGTCACCCCATCAGCGGCCTAGCTGCCTGAAAAGACAAAGTAGTCCTGGCAGCAATCTTGGGGCAGCCCCGCAGTGCCTTGCACAAGTCCTCCACAGCCCCACTGCACCTGCGCCTCCAGCCTTTCCCACTCTCCTAACCCTAACCCTAACCCTAACCCTAACCCTAAGGCTAAGGCTAATGTGAGGGGTGGCCCCAGTGTCACCCCATCAGCGGCCTAGCTGCCTGAAAAGACAAAGTAGTCCTGGCAGCAATCTTGGGGCAGCCCCGCAGTGCCTTGCGCAAGTCCTCCACAGCCCCACTGCACCTGGGCCTCCAGCCTTTCCCACTCTCCTAACCCTAACCCTAAGGCTAAGGCTAACCCTAAGGCTAATGTGAGGGGTGGCCCCAGTGTCACCCCATCAGCGGCCTAGCTGCCTGAAAAGACAAAGTAGTCCTGGCAGCAATCTTGGGGCAGCCCCGCAGTGCCTTGCGCAAGTCCTCCACAGCCCCACTGCACCTGCGCCTCCAGCCTTTCCCACTCTCCTAACCCTAACCCTAACCCTAAGGCTAAGGCTAAGGCTAATGTGAGGGGTGGCCCCAGTGTCACCCCATCAGCGGCCTAGCTGCCTGAAAAGACAAAGTAGTCCTGGCAGCAATCTTGGGGCAGCCCCGCAGTGCCTTGCGCAAGTCCTCCACAGCCCCACTGCACCTGCGCCTCCAGCCTTTCCCACTCTCCTAACCCTAACCCTAACCCTAACCCTAACCCTAAGGCTAAGGCTAAGGCTAATGTGAGGGGTGGCCTCAGTGTCACCCCATCAGCGGCCTAGCTGCCTGAAAAGACAAAGTAGTCCTGGCAGCAATCTTGGGGCAGCCCCGCAGTGCCTTGCGCAAGTCCTCCACAGCCCCACTGCACCTGCGCCTCCAGCCTTTCCCACTCTCCTAACCCTAACCCTAACCCTAACCCTAAGGCTAAGGCTAATGTGAGGGGTGGCCTCAGTGTCACCCCATCAGCGGCCTAGCTGCCTGAAAAGACAAAGTAGTCCTGGCAGCAATCTTGGGGCAGCCCCGCAGTGCCTTGCGCAAGTCCTCCACAGCCCCACTGCACCTGGGCCTCCAGCCTTTCCCACTCTCCTAACCCTAACCCTAACCCTAACCCTAACCCTAACCCTAAGGCTAAGGCTAATGTGAGGGGTGGCCTCAGTGTCACCCCATCAGCAGCCTAGCTGCCTGAAAAGACAAAGTAGTCCTGGCAGCAATCTTGGGGCAGCCCCGCAGTGCCTTGCGCAAGTCCTCCACAGCCCCACTGCACCTGCGCCTCCAGCCTTTCCCACTCTCCTAACCCTAACCCTAACCCTAACCCTAAGGCTAATGTGAGGCGTGGCCTCAGTGTCACCCCATCAGCGGCCTAGCTGCCTGAAAAGACAAAGTAGTCCTGGCAGCAATCTTGGGGCAGCCCCGCAGTGCCTTGCGCAAGTCCTCCACAGCCCCACTGCACCTGCGCCTCCAGCCTTTCCCACTCTCCTAACCCTAACCCTAAGGCTAAGGCTAACCCTAAGGCTAATGTGAGGGGTGGCCCCAGTGTCACCCCATCAGCGGCCTAGCTGCCTGAAAAGACAAAGTAGTCCTGGCAGCAATCTTGGGGCAGCCCCGCAGTGCCTTGCGCAAGTCCTCCACAGCCCCACTGCACCTGGGCCTCCAGCCTTTCCCACTCTCCTAACCCTAACCCTAACCCTAAGGCTAAGGCTAAGGCTAATGGGAGGGGTGGCCCCAGTGTCACCCCATCAGCGGCCTAGCTGCCTGAAAAGACAAAGTAGTCCTGGCAGCAATCTTGGGGCAGCCCCGCAGTGCCTTGCGCAAGTCCTCCACAGCCCCACTGCACCTGGGCCTCCAGCCTTTCCCACTCTCCTAACCCTAACCCTAACCCTAACCCTAACCCTAAGGCTAAGGCTAAGGCTAATGTGAGGGGTGGCCTCAGTGTCACCCCATCAGCGGCCTAGCTGCCTGAAAAGACAAAGTAGTCCTGGCAGCAATCTTGGGGCAGCCCCGCAGTGCCTTGCGCAAGTCCTCCACAGCCCCACTGCACCTGCGCCTCCAGCCTTTCCCACTCTCCTAACCCTAACCCTAACCCTAACCCTAAGGCTAACGTGAGGGGTGGCCCCAGTGTCACCCCATCAGCGGCCTAGCTGCCTGAAAAGACAAAGTAGTCCTGGCAGCAATCTTGGGGCAGCCCCGCAGTGCCTTGCGCAAGTCCTCCACAGCCCCACTGCACCTGGGCCTCCAGCCTTTCCCACTCTCCTAACCCTAACCCTAACCCTAACCCTAAGGCTAAGGCTAATGTGAGGGGTGGCCCCAGTGTCACCCCATCAGCGGCCTAGCTGCCTGAAAAGACAAAGTAGTCCTGGCAGCAATCTTGGGGCAGCCCCGCAGTGCCTTGCGCAAGTCCTCCACAGCCCCACTGCACCTGGGCCTCCAGCCTTTCCCACTCTCCTAACCCTAACCCTAACCCTAAGGCTAAGGCTAAGGCTAATGTGAGGGGTGGCCCCAGTGTCACCCCATCAGCGGCCTAGCTGCCTGAAAAGACAAAGTAGTCCTGGCAGCAATCTTGGGGCAGCCCCGCAGTGCCTTGCGCAAGTCCTCCACAGCCCCACTGCACCTGCGCCTCCAGCCTTTCCCACTCTCCTAACCCTAACCCTAACCCTAACCCTAACCCTAAGGCTAAGGCTAAGGCTAATGTGAGGGGTGGCCCCAGTGTCACCCCATCAGCGGCCTAGCTGCCTGAAAAGACAAAGTAGTCCTGGCAGCAATCTTGGGGCAGCCCCGCAGTGCCTTGCGCAAGTCCTCCACAGCCCCACTGCACCTGCGCCTCCAGCCTTTCCCACTCTCCTAACCCTAACCCTAACCCTAACCCTAACCCTAAGGCTAAGGCTAAGGCTAATGTGAGGGGTGGCCCCAGTGTCACCCCATCAGCGGCCTAGCTGCCTGAAAAGACAAAGTAGTCCTGGCAGCAATCTTGGGGCAGCCCCGCAGTGCCTTGCGCAAGTCCTCCACAGCCCCACTGCACCTGCGCCTCCAGCCTTTCCCACTCTCCTAACCCTAACCCTAACCCTAACCCTAACCCTAAGGCTAAGGCTAAGGCTAATGTGAGGGGTGGCCCCAGTGTCACCCCATCAGTGGCCTAGCTGCCTGAAAAGACAAAGTAGTCCTGGCAGCAATCTTGGGGCAGCCCCGCAGTGCCTTGCGCAAGTCCTCCACAGCCCCACTGCACCTGGGCCTCCAGCCTTTCCCACTCTCCTAACCCTAACCCTAACCCTAACCCTAACCCTAACCCTAACCCTAACCCTAACCCTAAGGCTAAGGCTAAGGCTAATGTGAGGGGTGGCCCCAGTGTCACCCCATCAGCGGCCTAGCTGCCTGAAAAGACAAAGTAGTCCTGGCAGCAATCTTGGGGCAGCCCCGCAGTGCCTTGCGCAAGTCCTCCACA
This sequence comes from Struthio camelus, assembly GCF_040807025.1. Classification (NCBI taxonomy): domain Eukaryota; kingdom Metazoa; phylum Chordata; class Aves; order Struthioniformes; family Struthionidae; genus Struthio; species Struthio camelus. The sequence goes on along the minus strand of NC_090948.1, from coordinate 28,297,958 downwards.
GCCCCACTGCACCTGCGCCTCCAGCCTTTCCCACTCTCCTAACCCTAACCCTAACCCTAACCCTAAGGCTAAGGCTAAGGCTAATGTGAGGGGTGGCCCCAGTGTCACCCCATCAGCGGCCTAGCTGCCTGAAAAGACAAAGTAGTCCTGGCAGCAATCTTGGGGCAGCCCCGCAGTGCCTTGCGCAAGTCCTCCACAGCCCCACTGCACCTGCGCCTCCAGCCTTTCCCACTCTCCTAACCCTAACCCTAAGGCTAAGGCTAACCCTAAGGCTAATGTGAGGGGTGGCCCCAGTGTCACCCCATCAGCGGCCTAGCTGCCTGAAAAGACAAAGTAGTCCTGGCAGCAATCTTGGGGCAGCCCCGCAGTGCCTTGCGCAAGTCCTCCACAGCCCCACTGCACCTGGGCCTCCAGCCTTTCCCACTCTCCTAACCCTAACCCTAACCCTAACCCTAACCCTAAGGCTAATGTGAGGGGTGGCCCCAGTGTCACCCCATCAGCGGCCTAGCTGCCTGAAAAGACAAAGTAGTCCTGGCAGCAATCTTGGGGCAGCCCTGCAGTGCCTTGCGCAAGTCCTCCACAGCCCCACTGCACCTGCGCCTCCAGCCTTTCCCACTCTCCTAACCCTAACCCTAACCCTAACCCTAACCCTAACCCTAAGGCTAAGGCTAAGGCTAATGTGAGGGGTGGCCTCAGTGTCACCCCATCAGCGGCCTAGCTGCCTGAAAAGACAAAGTAGTCCTGGCAGCAATCTTGGGGCAGCCCCGCAGTGCCTTGCGCAAGTCCTCCACAGCCCCACTGCACCTGCGCCTCCAGCCTTTCCCACTCTCCTAACCCTAACCCTAACCCTAACCCTAAGGCTAAGGCTAATGTGAGGGGTGGCCCCAGTGTCACCCCATCAGCGGCCTAGCTGCCTGAAAAGACAAAGTAGTCCTGGCAGCAATCTTGGGGCAGCCCCGCAGTGCCTTGCGCAAGTCCTCCACAGCCCCACTGCACCTGGGCCTCCAGCCTTTCCCACTCTCCTAACCCTAACCCTAACCCTAACCCTAAGGCTAAGGCTAATGGGAGGGGTGGCCCCAGTGTCACCCCATCAGCGGCCTAGCTGCCTGAAAAGACAAAGTAGTCCTGGCAGCAATCTTGGGGCAGCCCCGCAGTGCCTTGCGCAAGTCCTCCACAGCCCCACTGCACCTGGGCCTCCAGCCTTTCCCACTCTCCTAACCCTAACCCTAACCCTAACCCTAAGGCTAAGGCTAATGTGAGGGGTGGCCCCAGTGTCACCCCATCAGCGGCCTAGCTGCCTGAAAAGACAAAGTAGTCCTGGCAGCAATCTTGGGGCAGCCCCGCAGTGCCTTGCGCAAGTCCTCCACAGCCCCACTGCACCTGCGCCTCCAGCCTTTCCCACTCTCCTAACCCTAACCCTAACCCTAACCCTAACCCTAAGGCTAAGGCTAAGGCTAATGTGAGGGGTGGCCTCAGTGTCACCCCATCAGCGGCCTAGCTGCCTGAAAAGACAAAGTAGTCCTGGCAGCAATCTTGGGGCAGCCCCGCAGTGCCTTGCGCAAGTCCTCCACAGCCCCACTGCACCTGCGCCTCCAGCCTTTCCCACTCTCCTAACCCTAACCCTAACCCTAACCCTAAGGCTAAGGCTAATGTGAGGGGTGGCCTCAGTGTCACCCCATCAGCGGCCTAGCTGCCTGAAAAGACAAAGTAGTCCTGGCAGCAATCTTGGGGCAGCCCCGCAGTGCCTTGCGCAAGTCCTCCACAGCCCCACTGCACCTGCGCCTCCAGCCTTTCCCACTCTCCTAACCCTAACCCTAAGGCTAAGGCTAAGGCTAAGGCTAATGTGAGGGGTGGCCCCAGTGTCACCCCATCAGCGGCCTAGCTGCCTGAAAAGACAAAGTAGTCCTGGCAGCAATCTTGGGGCAGCCCCGCAGTGCCTTGCGCAAGTCCTCCACAGCCCCACTGCACCTGCGCCTCCAGCCTTTCCCACTCTCCTAACCCTAACCCTAACCCTAACCCTAACCCTAAGGCTAAGGCTAAGGCTAATGTGAGGGGTGGCCCCAGTGTCACCCCATCAGCGGCCTAGCTGCCTGAAAAGACAAAGTAGTCCTGGCAGCAATCTTGGGGCAGCCCCGCAGTGCCTTGCGCAAGTCCTCCACAGCCCCACTGCACCTGGGCCTCCAGCCTTTCCCACTCTCCTAACCCTAACCCTAACCCTAACCCTAACCCTAAGGCTAAGGCTAAGGCTAATGTGAGGGGTGGCCCCAGTGTCACCCCATCAGTGGCCTAGCTGCCTGAAAAGACAAAGTAGTCCTGGCAGCAATCTTGGGGCAGCCCCGCAGTGCCTTGCGCAAGTCCTCCACAGCCCCACTGCACCTGCGCCTCCAGCCTTTCCCACTCTCCTAACCCTAACCCTAACCCTAACCCTAACCCTAACCCTAACCCTAAGGCTAAGGCTAATGGGAGGGGTGGCCTCAGTGTCACCCCATCAGCGGCCTAGCTGCCTGAAAAGACAAAGTAGTCCTGGCAGCAATCTTGGGGCAGCCCCGCAGTGCCTTGCGCAAGTCCTCCACAGCCCCACTGCACCTGGGCCTCCAGCCTTTCCCACTCTCCTAACCCTAACCCTAACCCTAACCCTAAGGCTAATGTGAGGGGTGGCCCCAGTGTCACCCCATCAGCGGCCTAGCTGCCTGAAAAGACAAAGTAGTCCTGGCAGCAATCTTGGGGCAGCCCCGCAGTGCCTTGCGCAAGTCCTCCACAGCCCCACTGCACCTGCGCCTCCAGCCTTTCCCACTCTCCTAACCCTAACCCTAAGGCTAAGGCTAAGGCTAATGTGAGGGGTGGCCTCAGTGTCACCCCATCAGCGGCCTAGCTGCCTGAAAAGACAAAGTAGTCCTGGCAGCAATCTTGGGGCAGCCCCGCAGTGCCTTGCGCAAGTCCTCCACAGCCCCACTGCACCTGCGCCTCCAGCCTTTCCCACTCTCCTAACCCTAACCCTAACCCTAAGGCTAAGGCTAAGGCTAATGTGAGGGGTGGCCTCAGTGTCACCCCATCAGCGGCCTAGCTGCCTGAAAAGACAAAGTAGTCCTGGCAGCAATCTTGGGGCAGCCCCGCAGTGCCTTGCGCAAGTCCTCCACAGCCCCACTGCACCTGGGCCTCCAGCCTTTCCCACTCTCCTAACCCTAACCCTAACCCTAACCCTAACCCTAAGGCTAATGTGAGGGGTGGCCCCAGTGTCACCCCATCAGCGGCCTAGCTGCCTGAAAAGACAAAGTAGTCCTGGCAGCAATCTTGGGGCAGCCCCGCAGTGCCTTGCGCAAGTCCTCCACAGCCCCACTGCACCTGCGCCTCCAGCCTTTCCCACTCTCCTAACCCTAACCCTAACCCTAACCCTAAGGCTAATGTGAGGGGTGGCCCCAGTGTCACCCCATCAGCGGCCTAGCTGCCTGAAAAGACAAAGTAGTCCTGGCAGCAATCTTGGGGCAGCCCCGCAGTGCCTTGCGCAAGTCCTCCACAGCCCCACTGCACCTGCGCCTCCAGCCTTTCCCACTCTCCTAACCCTAACCCTAAGGCTAAGGCTAATGGGAGGGGTGGCCCCAGTGTCACCCCATCAGCGGCCTAGCTGCCTGAAAAGACAAAGTAGTCCTGGCAGCAATCTTGGGGCAGCCCCGCAGTGCCTTGCGCAAGTCCTCCACAGCCCCACTGCACCTGGGCCTCCAGCCTTTCCCACTCTCCTAACCCTAACCCTAACCCTAAGGCTAAGGCTAAGGCTAATGTGAGGGGTGGCCTCAGTGTCACCCCATCAGCGGCCTAGCTGCCTGAAAAGACAAAGTAGTCCTGGCAGCAATCTTGGGGCAGCCCCGCAGTGCCTTGCGCAAGTCCTCCACAGCCCCACTGCACCTGCGCCTCCAGCCTTTCCCACTCTCCTAACCCTAACCCTAACCCTAACCCTAACCCTAACCCTAAGGCTAATGTGAGGGGTGGCCCCAGTGTCACCCCATCAGCGGCCTAGCTGCCTGAAAAGACAAAGTAGTCCTGGCAGCAATCTTGGGGCAGCCCCGCAGTGCCTTGCGCAAGTCCTCCACAGCCCCACTGCACCTGGGCCTCCAGCCTTTCCCACTCTCCTAACCCTAACCCTAACCCTAACCCTAAGGCTAAGGCTAATGGGAGGGGTGGCCCCAGTGTCACCCCATCAGCGGCCTAGCTGCCTGAAAAGACAAAGTAGTCCTGGCAGCAATCTTGGGGCAGCCCCGCAGTGCCTTGCGCAAGTCCTCCACAGCCCCACTGCACCTGGGCCTCCAGCCTTTCCCACTCTCCTAACCCTAACCCTAATCCTAACCCTAACCCTAAGGCTAAGGCTAAGGCTAATGTGAGGGGTGGCCCCAGTGTCACCCCATCAGCGGCCTAGCTGCCTGAAAAGACAAAGTAGTCCTGGCAGCAATCTTGGGGCAGCCCCGCAGTGCCTTGCGCAAGTCCTCCACAGCCCCACTGCACCTGGGCCTCCAGCCTTTCCCACTCTCCTAACCCTAACCCTAACCCTAACCCTAACCCTAAGGCTAATGTGAGGGGTGGCCCCAGTGTCACCCCATCAGCGGCCTAGCTGCCTGAAAAGACAAAGTAGTCCTGGCAGCAATCTTGGGGCAGCCCCGCAGTGCCTTGCGCAAGTCCTCCACAGCCCCACTGCACCTGGGCCTCCAGCCTTTCCCACTCTCCTAACCCTAACCCTAACCCTAACCCTAAGGCTAAGGCTAAGGCTAATGTGAGGGGTGGCCTCAGTGTCACCCCATCAGCGGCCTAGCTGCCTGAAAAGACAAAGTAGTCCTGGCAGCAATCTTGGGGCAGCCCCGCAGTGCCTTGCGCAAGTCCTCCACAGCCCCACTGCACCTGGGCCTCCAGCCTTTCCCACTCTCCTAACCCTAACCCTAACCCTAACCCTAACCCTAACCCTAACCCTAACCCTAACCCTAACTCTAACCCTAAGGCTAAGGCTAAGGCTAATGTGAGGGGTGGCCCCAGTGTCACCCCATCAGCGGCCTAGCTGCCTGAAAAGACAAAGTAGTCCTGGCAGCAATCTTGGGGCAGCCCCGCAGTGCCTTGCGCAAGTCCTCCACAGCCCCACTGCACCTGGGCCTCCAGCCTTTCCCACTCTCCTAACCCTAACACTAATCCTAACCATAACCCTAAGGCTAAGGCTAAGGCTAATGTGAGGGGTGGCCTCAGTGTCACCCCATCAGCGGCCTAGCTGCCTGAAAAGACAAAGTAGTCCTGGCAGCAATCTTGGGGCAGCCCCGCAGTGCCTTGCGCAAGTCCTCCACAGCCCCACTGCACCTGGGCCGCCAGCCTTTCCCACTCTCCTAACCCTAACCCTAACCCTAACCCTAACCCTAACCCTAAGGCTAAGGCTAATGTGAGGGGTGGCCCCAGTGTCACCCCATCAGCGGTCTAGCTGCCTGAAAAGACAAAGTAGTCCTGGCAGCAATCTTGGGGCAGCCCCGCAGTGCCTTGCGCAAGTCCTCCACAGCCCCACTGCACCTGCGCCTCCAGCCTTTCCCACTCTCCTAACCCTAATCCTAACCCTAACCCTAAGGCTAAGGCTAAGGCTAATGTGAGGGGTGGCCCCAGTGTCACCCCATCAGCGGCCTAGCTGCCTGAAAAGACAAAGTAGTCCTGGCAGCAATCTTGGGGCAGCCCCGCAGTGCCTTGCGCAAGTCCTCCACAGCCCCACTGCACCTGCGCCTCCAGCCTTTCCCACTCTCCTAACCCTAACCCTAAGGCTAAGGCTAAGGCTAAGGCTAATGTGAGGGGTGGCCCCAGTGTCACCCCATCAGCGGCCTAGCTGCCTGAAAAGACAAAGTAGTCCTGGCAGCAATCTTGGGGCAGCCCCGCAGTGCCTTGCGCAAGTCCTCCACAGCCCCACTGCACCTGGGCCTCCAGCCTTTCCCACTCTCCTAACCCTAACCCTAACCCTAACCCTAACCCTAAGGCTAATGGGAGGGGTGGCCCCAGTGTCACCCCATCAGCGGCCTAGCTGCCTGAAAAGACAAAGTAGTCCTGGCAGCAATCTTGGGGCAGCCCCGCAGTGCCTTGCGCAAGTCCTCCACAGCCCCACTGCACCTGGGCCTCCAGCCTTTCCCACTCTCCTAACCCTAACCCTAACCCTAACCCTAAGGCTAAGGCTAATGTGAGGGGTGGCCCCAGTGTCACCCCATCAGCGGCCTAGCTGCCTGAAAAGACAAAGTAGTCCTGGCAGCAATCTTGGGGCAGCCCCGCAGTGCCTTGCGCAAGTCCTCCACAGCCCCACTGCACCTGCGCCTCCAGCCTTTCCCACTCTCCTAACCCTAACCCTAACCCTAACCCTAACCCTAAGGCTAAGGCTAATGTGAGGGGTGGCCTCAGTGTCACCCCATCAGCGGCCTAGCTGCCTGAAAAGACAAAGTAGTCCTGGCAGCAATCTTGGGGCAGCCCCGCAGTGCCTTGCGCAAGTCCTCCACAGCCCCACTGCACCTGGGCCTCCAGCCTTTCCCACTCTCCTAACCCTAACCCTAACCCTAAGGCTAACGTGAGGGGTGGCCCCAGTGTCACCCCATCAGCGGCCTAGCTGCCTGAAAAGACAAAGTAGTCCTGGCAGCAATCTTGGGGCAGCCCCGCAGTGCCTTGCGCAAGTCCTCCACAGCCCCACTGCACCTGCGCCTCCAGCCTTTCCCACTCTCCTAACCCTAACCCTAAGGCTAAGGCTAACCCTAAGGCTAATGTGAGGGGTGGCCCCAGTGTCACCCCATCAGCGGCCTAGCTGCCTGAAAAGACAAAGTAGTCCTGGCAGCAATCTTGGGGCAGCCCCGCAGTGCCTTGCGCAAGTCCTCCACAGCCCCACTGCACCTGGGCCTCCAGCCTTTCCCACTCTCCTAACCCTAACCCTAACCCTAACCCTAACCCTAAGGCTAATGTGAGGGGTGGCCCCAGTGTCACCCCATCAGCGGCCTAGCTGCCTGAAAAGACAAAGTAGTCCTGGCAGCAATCTTGGGGCAGCCCCGCAGTGCCTTGCGCAAGTCCTCCACAGCCCCACTGCACCTGGGCCTCCAGCCTTTCCCACTCTCCTAACCCTAACCCTAACCCTAACCCTAACCCTAAGGCTAAGGCTAAGGCTAATGTGAGGGGTGGCCTCAGTGTCACCCCATCAGCGGCCTAGCTGCCTGAAAAGACAAAGTAGTCCTGGCAGCAATCTTGGGGCAGCCCCGCAGTGCCTTGCGCAAGTCCTCCACAGCCCCACTGCACCTGGGCCTCCAGCCTTTCCCACTCTCCTAACCCTAACCCTAACCCTAAGGCTAAGGCTAAGGCTAATGTGAGGGGTGGCCCCAGTGTCACCCCATCAGCGGCCTAGCTGCCTGAAAAGACAAAGTAGTCCTGGCAGCAATCTTGGGGCAGCCCCGCAGTGCCTTGCGCAAGTCCTCCACAGCCCCACTGCACCTGGGCCGCCAGCCTTTCCCACTCTCCTAACCCTAACCCTAAGGCTAAGGATAACCCTAAGGCTAATGGGAGGGGTGGCCCCAGTGTCACCCCATCAGCGGCCTAGCTGCCTGAAAAGACAAAGTAGTCCTGGCAGCAATCTTGGGGCAGCCCCGCAGTGCCTTGCGCAAGTCCTCCACAGCCCCACTGCACCTGCGCCTCCAGCCTTTCCCACTCTCCTAACCCTAACCCTAACCCTAAGGCTAAGGCTAAGGCTAATGTGAGGGGTGGCCTCAGTGTCACCCCATCAGCGGCCTAGCTGCCTGAAAAGACAAAGTAGTCCTGGCAGCAATCTTGGGGCAGCCCCGCAGTGCCTTGCGCAAGTCCTCCACAGCCCCACTGCACCTGGGCCTCCAGCCTTTCCCACTCTCCTAACCCTAACCCTAACCCTAACCCTAACCCTAAGGCTAAGGCTAAGGCTAATGTGAGGGGTGGTCTCAGTGTCACCCCATCAGCGGCCTAGCTGCCTGAAAAGACAAAGTAGTCCTGGCAGCAATCTTGGGGCAGCCCCGCAGTGCCTTGCGCAAGTCCTCCACAGCCCCACTGCACCTGGGCCTCCAGCCTTTCCCACTCTCCTAACCCTAACCCTAAGGCTAAGGCTAAGGCTAATGTGAGGGGTGGCCTCAGTGTCACCCCATCAGCGGCCTAGCTGCCTGAAAAGACAAAGTAGTCCTGGCAGCAATCTTGGGGCAGCCCCGCAGTGCCTTGCGCAAGTCCTCCACAGCCCCACTGCACCTGGGCCTCCAGCCTTTCCCACTCTCCTAACCCTAACCCTAACCCTAAGGCTAAGGCTAAGGCTAAGGCTAATGGAAGGGGTGGCCCCAGTGTCACCCCATCAGCGGCCTAGCTGCCTGAAAAGACAAAGTAGTCCTGGCAGCAATCTTGGGGCAGCCCCGCAGTGCCTTGCGCAAGTCCTCCACAGCCCCACTGCACCTGCGCCTCCAGCCTTTCCCACTCTCCTAACCCTAACCCTAACCCTAACCCTAACCCTAAGGCTAAGGCTAAGGCTAATGTGAGGGGTGGCCCCAGTGTCACCCCATCAGCGGCCTAGCTGCCTGAAAAGACAAAGTAGTCCTGGCAGCAATCTTGGGGCAGCCCCGCAGTGCCTTGCGCAAGTCCTCCACAGCCCCACTGCACCTGCGCCTCCAGCCTTTCCCACTCTCCTAACCCTAACCCTAACCCTAACCCTAACCCTAAGGCTAATGGGAGGGGTGGCCCCAGTGTCACCCCATCAGCGGCCTAGCTGCCTGAAAAGACAAAGTAGTCCTGGCAGCAATCTTGGGGCAGCCCCGCAGTGCCTTGCGCAAGTCCTCCACAGCCCCACTGCACCTGGGCCTCCAGCCTTTCCCACTCTCCTAACCCTAACCCTAACCCTAACCCTAACCCTAACCCTAAGGCTAAGGCTAATGTGAGGGGTGGCCTCAGTGTCACCCCATCAGCGGCCTAGCTGCCTGAAAAGACAAAGTAGTCCTGGCAGCAATCTTGGGGCAGCCCCGCAGTGCCTTGCGCAAGTCCTCCACAGCCCCACTGCACCTGGGCCTCCAGCCTTTCCCACTCTCCTAACCCTAACCCTAACCCTAAGGCTAAGGCTAAGGCTAATGTGAGGGGTGGCCCCAGTGTCACCCCATCAGCGGCCTAGCTGCCTGAAAAGACAAAGTAGTCCTGGCAGCAATCTTGGGGCAGCCCCGCAGTGCCTTGCGCAAGTCCTCCACAGCCCCACTGCACCTGGGCCGCCAGCCTTTCCCACTCTCCTAACCCTAACCCTAAGGCTAAGGATAACCCTAAGGCTAATGGGAGGGGTGGCCCCAGTGTCACCCCATCAGCGGCCTAGCTGCCTGAAAAGACAAAGTAGTCCTGGCAGCAATCTTGGGGCAGCCCCGCAGTGCCTTGCGCAAGTCCTCCACAGCCCCACTGCACCTGCGCCTCCAGCCTTTCCCACTCTCCTAACCCTAACCCTAACCCTAAGGCTAAGGCTAAGGCTAATGTGAGGGGTGGCCTCAGTGTCACCCCATCAGCGGCCTAGCTGCCTGAAAAGACAAAGTAGTCCTGGCAGCAATCTTGGGGCAGCCCCGCAGTGCCTTGCGCAAGTCCTCCACAGCCCCACTGCACCTGGGCCTCCAGCCTTTCCCACTCTCCTAACCCTAACCCTAACCCTAACCCTAACCCTAAGGCTAAGGCTAAGGCTAATGTGAGGGGTGGTCTCAGTGTCACCCCATCAGCGGCCTAGCTGCCTGAAAAGACAAAGTAGTCCTGGCAGCAATCTTGGGGCAGCCCCGCAGTGCCTTGCGCAAGTCCTCCACAGCCCCACTGCACCTGGGCCTCCAGCCTTTCCCACTCTCCTAACCCTAACCCTAAGGCTAAGGCTAAGGCTAATGTGAGGGGTGGCCTCAGTGTCACCCCATCAGCGGCCTAGCTGCCTGAAAAGACAAAGTAGTCCTGGCAGCAATCTTGGGGCAGCCCCGCAGTGCCTTGCGCAAGTCCTCCACAGCCCCACTGCACCTGGGCCTCCAGCCTTTCCCACTCTCCTAACCCTAACCCTAACCCTAAGGCTAAGGCTAAGGCTAAGGCTAATGGAAGGGGTGGCCCCAGTGTCACCCCATCAGCGGCCTAGCTGCCTGAAAAGACAAAGTAGTCCTGGCAGCAATCTTGGGGCAGCCCCGCAGTGCCTTGCGCAAGTCCTCCACAGCCCCACTGCACCTGCGCCTCCAGCCTTTCCCACTCTCCTAACCCTAACCCTAACCCTAACCCTAACCCTAAGGCTAAGGCTAAGGCTAATGTGAGGGGTGGCCCCAGTGTCACCCCATCAGCGGCCTAGCTGCCTGAAAAGACAAAGTAGTCCTGGCAGCAATCTTGGGGCAGCCCCGCAGTGCCTTGCGCAAGTCCTCCACAGCCCCACTGCACCTGGGCCTCCAGCCTTTCCCACTCTCCTAACCCTAACCCTAACCCTAACCCTAACCCTAACCCTAACCCTAAGGCTAAGGCTATATGTGAGGGGTGGCCCCAGTGTCACCCCATCAGCGGCCTAGCTGCCTGGAAAGACAAAGTAGTCCTGGCAGCAATCTTGGGGCAGCCCCGCAGTGCCTTGCGCAAGTCCTCCACAGCCCCACTGCACCTGCGCCTCCAGCCTTTCCCACTCTCCTAACCCTAACCCTAACCCTAACCCTAACCCTAACCCTAACCCTAAGGCTAAGGCTAATGTGAGGGGTGGCCCCAGTGTCACCCCATCAGCGGCCTAGCTGCCTGAAAAGACAAAGTAGTCCTGGCAGCAATCTTGGGGCAGCCCCGCAGTGCCTTGCGCAAGTCCTCCACAGCCCCACTGCACCTGCGCCTCCAGCCTTTCCCACTCTCCTAACCCTAACCCTAACCCTAACCCTAACCCTAAGGCTAAGGCTAATGTGAGGGGTGGCCCCAGTGTCACCCCATCAGCGGCCTAGCTGCCTGAAAAGACAAAGTAGTCCTGGCAGCAATCTTGGGGCAGCCCCGCAGTGCCTTGCGCAAGTCCTCCACAGCCCCACTGCACCTGGGCCTCCAGCCTTTCCCACTCTCCTAACCCTAACCCTAACCCTAAGGCTAAGGCTAAGGCTAATGTGAGGGGTGGCCCCAGTGTCACCCCATCAGCGGCCTAGCTGCCTGAAAAGACAAAGTAGTCCTGGCAGCAATCTTGGGGCAGCCCCGCAGTGCCTTGCGCAAGTCCTCCACAGCCCCACTGCACCTGGGCCTCCAGCCTTTCCCACTCTCCTAACCCTAACCCTAACCCTAACCCTAAGGCTAAGGCTAACGTGAGGGGTGGCCCCAGTGTCACCCCATCAGCGGCCTAGCTGCCTGAAAAGACAAAGTAGTCCTGGCAGCAATCTTGGGGCAGCCCCGCAGTGCCTTGCGCAAGTCCTCCACAGCCCCACTGCACCTGCGCCTCCAGCCTTTCCCACTCTCCTAACCCTAACCCTAACCCTAACCCTAACCCTAACCCTAAGGCTAAGGCTAATGTGAGGGGTGGCCTCAGTGTCACCCCATCAGCGGCCTAGCTGCCTGAAAAGACAAAGTAGTCCTGGCAGCAATCTTGGGGCAGCCCCGCAGTGCCTTGCGCAAGTCCTCCACAGCCCCACTGCACCTGCGCCTCCAGCCTTTCCCACTCTCCTAACCCTAACCCTAACCCTAACCCTAACCCTAAGGCTAAGGCTAATGTGAGGGGTGGCCCCAGTGTCACCCCATCAGCGGCCTAGCTGCCTGAAAAGACAAAGTAGTCCTGGCAGCAATCTTGGGGCAGCCCCGCAGTGCCTTGCGCAAGTCCTCCACAGCCCCACTGCACCTGCGCCTCCAGCCTTTCCCACTCTCCTAACCCTAACCCTAACCCTAAGGCTAAGGCTAATGTGAGGGGTGGCCCCAGTGTCACCCCATCAGCGGCCTAGCTGCCTGAAAAGACAAAGTAGTCCTGGCAGCAATCTTGGGGCAGCCCCGCAGTGCCTTGCGCAAGTCCTCCACAGCCCCACTGCACCTGCGCCTCCAGCCTTTCCCACTCTCCTAACCCTAACCCTAAGGCTAAGGCTAAGGCTAATGTGAGGGGTGGCCCCAGTGTCACCCCATCAGCGGCCTAGCTGCCTGAAAAGACAAAGTAGTCCTGGCAGCAATCTTGGGGCAGCCCCGCAGTGCCTTGCGCAAGTCCTCCACAGCCCCACTGCACCTGGGCCTCCAGCCTTTCCCACTCTCCTAACCCTAACCCTAACCCTAACCCTAAGGCTAAGGCTAATGTGAGGGGTGGCCCCAGTGTCACCCCATCAGCGGCCTAGCTGCCTGAAAAGACAAAGTAGTCCTGGCAGCAATCTTGGGGCAGCCCCGCAGTGCCTTGCGCAAGTCCTCCACAGCCCCACTGCACCTGCGCCTCCAGCCTTTCCCACTCTCCTAACCCTAACCCTAACCCTAACCCTAACCCTAACCCTAAGGCTAAGGCTAAGGCTAATGTGAGGGGTGGCCTCAGTGTCACCCCATCAGCGGCCTAGCTGCCTGAAAAGACAAAGTAGTCCTGGCAGCAATCTTGGGGCAGCCCCGCAGTGCCTTGCGCAAGTCCTCCACAGCCCCACTGCACCTGCGCCTCCAGCCTTTCCCACTCTCCTAACCCTAACCCTAACCCTAAGGCTAAGGCTAAGGCTAATGGGAGGGGTGGCCCCAGTGTCACCCCATCAGCGGCCTAGCTGCCTGAAAAGACAAAGTAGTCCTGGCAGCAATCTTGGGGCAGCCCCGCAGTGCCTTGCGCAAGTCCTCCACAGCCCCACTGCACCTGCGCCTCCAGCCTTTCCCACTCTCCTAACCCTAACCCTAACCCTAACCCTAACCCTAACCCTAAGGCTAAGGCTAAGGCTAATGTGAGGGGTGGCCCCAGTGTCACCCCATCAGCGGCCTAGCTGCCTGAAAAGACAAAGTAGTCCTGGCAGCAATCTTGGGGCAGCCCCGCAGTGCCTTGCGCAAGTCCTCCACAGCCCCACTGCACCTGGGCCTCCAGCCTTTCCCACTCTCCTAACCCTAACCCTAAGGCTAAGGCTAACCCTAAGGCTAATGTGAGGGGTGGCCCCAGTGTCACCCCATCAGCGGCCTAGCTGCCTGAAAAGACAAAGTAGTCCTGGCAGCAATCTTGGGGCAGCCCCGCAGTGCCTTGCGCAAGTCCTCCACAGCCCCACTGCACCTGCGCCTCCAGCCTTTCCCACTCTCCTAACCCTAACCCTAACCCTAACCCTAAGGTTAAGGCTAATGGGAGGGGTGGCCCCAGTGTCACCCCATCAGTGGCCTAGCTGCCTGAAAAGACAAAGTAGTCCTGGCAGCAATCTTGGGGCAGCCCCGCAGTGCCTTGCGCAAGTCCTCCACAGCCCCACTGCACCTGGGCCTCCAGCCTTTCCCACTCTCCTAACCCTAACCCTAACCCTAACCCTAACCCTAACCCTAACCCTAAGGCTAAGGCTAAGGCTAATGGGAGGGGTGGCCTCAGTGTCACCCCATCAGCGGCCTAGCTGCCTGAAAAGACAAAGTAGTCCTGGCAGCAATCTTGAGGCAGCCCCGCAGTGCCTTGCGCAAGTCCTCCACAGCCCCACTGCACCTGGGCCTCCAGCCTTTCCCACTCTCCTAACCCTAACCCTAACCCTAACCCTAACCCTAACCCTAACCCTAACCCTAAGGCTAAGGCTAAGGCTAATGGGAGGGGTGGCCTCAGTGTCACCCCATCAGCGGCCTAGCTGCCTGAAAAGACAAAGTAGTCCTGGCAGCAATCTTGGGGCAGCCCCGCAGTGCCTTGCGCAAGTCCTCCACAGCCCCACTGCACCTGCGCCTCCAGCCTTTCCCACTCTCCTAACCCTAACCCTAACCCTAACCCTAAGGCTAATGGGAGGGGTGGCCCCAGTGTCACCCCATCAGCGGCCTAGCTGCCTGAAAAGACAAAGTAGTCCTGGCAGCAATCTTGGGGCAGCCCCGCAGTGCCTTGCGCAAGTCCTCCACAGCCCCACTGCACCTGGGCCTCCAGCCTTTCCCACTCTCCTAACCCTAACCCTAACCCTAAGGCTAAGGCTAAGGCTAATGTGAGGGGTGGCCCCAGTGTCACCCCATCAGCGGCCTAGCTGCCTGAAAAGACAAAGTAGTCCTGGCAGCAATCTTGGGGCAGCCCCGCAGTGCCTTGCGCAAGTCCTCCACAGCCCCACTGCACCTGGGCCTCCAGCCTTTCCCACTCTCCTAACCCTAACCCTAACCCTAAGGCTAAGGCTAAGGCTAATGTGAGGGGTGGCCCCAGTGTCACCCCATCAGCGGCCTAGCTGCCTGAAAAGACAAAGTAGTCCTGGCAGCAATCTTGGGGCAGCCCCGCAGTGCCTTGCACAAGTCCTCCACAGCCCCACTGCACCTGGGCCTCCAGCCTTTCCCACTCTCCTAACCCTAACCCTAACCCTAACCCTAACCCTAAGGCTAAGGCTAAGGCTAATGTGAGGGGTGGCCCCAGTGTCACCCCATCAGCGGCCTAGCTGCCTGAAAAGACAAAGTAGTCCTGGCAGCAATCTTGGGGCAGCCCCGCAGTGCCTTGCGCAAGTCCTCCACAGCCCCACTGCACCTGGGCCTCCAGCCTTTCCCACTCTCCTAACCCTAACCCTAATCCTAACCCTAACCCTAAGGCTAAGGCTAAGGCTAATGTGAGGGGTGGCCTCAGTGTCACCCCATCAGCGGCCTAGCTGCCTGAAAAGACAAAGTAGTCCTGGCAGCAATCTTGGGGCAGCCCCGCAGTGCCTTGCGCAAGTCCTCCACAGCCCCACTGCACCTGGGCCTCCAGCCTTTCCCACTCTCCTAACCCTAACCCTAACCCTAACCCTAACCCTAACCCTAAGGCTAAGGCTAAGGCTAATGTGAGGGGTGGCCCCAGTGTCACCCCATCAGCGGCCTAGCTGCCTGAAAAGACAAAGTAGTCCTGGCAGCAATCTTGGGGCAGCCCCGCAATGCCTTGCGCAAGTCCTCCACAGCCCCACTGCACCTGCGCCTCCAGCCTTTCCCACTCTCCTAACCCTAATCCTAACCCTAACCCTAAGGCTAAGGCTAAGGCTAATGTGAGGGGTGGCCCCAGTGTCACCCCATCAGCGGCCTAGCTGCCTGAAAAGACAAAGTAGTCCTGGCAGCAATCTTGGGGCAGCCCCGCAGTGCCTTGCGCAAGTCCTCCACAGCCCCACTGCACCTGCGCCTCCAGCCTTTCCCACTCTCCTAACCCTAACCCTAACCCTAACCCTAACCCTAAGGCTAAGGCTAATGTGAGGGGTGGCCTCAGTGTCACCCCATCAGCGGCCTAGCTGCCTGAAAAGACAAAGTAGTCCTGGCAGCAATCTTGGGGCAGCCCCGCAGTGCCTTGCGCAAGTCCTCCACAGCCCCACTGCACCTGCGCCTCCAGCTTTTCCCACTCTCCTAACCCTAACCCTAACCCTAACCCTAACCCTAAGGCTAAGGCTAAGGCTAATGTGAGGGGTGGCCTCAGTGTCACCCCATCAGCGGCCTAGCTGCCTGAAAAGACAAAGTAGTCCTGGCAGCAATCTTGGGGCAGCCCCGCAGTGCCTTGCGCAAGTCCTCCACAGCCCCACTGCACCTGCGCCTCCAGCCTTTCCCACTCTCCTAACCCTAACCCTAACCCTAACCCTAAGGCTAAGGCTAAGGCTAATGTGAGGGGTGGCCTCAGTGTCACCCCATCAGCGGCCTAGCTGCCTGAAAAGACAAAGTAGTCCTGGCAGCAATCTTGGGGCAGCCCCGCAGTGCCTTGCGCAAGTCCTCCACAGCCCCACTGCACCTGGGCCTCCAGCCTTTCCCACTCTCCTAACCCTAACCCTAACCCTAACCCTAACCCTAATTCTAAGCCTAACCCTAACCCTAAGGCTAATGTGAGGGGTGGCCCCAGTGTCACCCCATCAGCGGCCTAGCTGCCTGAAAAGACAAAGTAGTCCTGGCAGCAATCTTGGGGCAGCCCCGCAGTGCCTTGCGCAAGTCCTCCACAGCCCCACTGCACCTGGGCCTCCAGCCTTTCCCACTCTCCTAACCCTAACCCTAACCCTAACCCTAACCCTAACCCTAAGGCTAATGTGAGGGGTGGCCCCAGTGTCACCCCATCAGCGGCCTAGCTGCCTGAAAAGACAAAGTAGTCCTGGCAGCAATCTTGGGGCAGCCCCGCAGTGCCTTGCGCAAGTCCTCCACAGCCCCACTGCACTTGGGCCTCCAGCCTTTCCCACTCTCCTAACCCTAACCCTAACCCTAACCCTAACCCTAAGGCTAATGTGAGGGGTGGCCTCAGTGTCACCCCATCAGCGGCCTAGCTGCCTGAAAAGACAAAGTAGTCCTGGCAGCAATCTTGGGGCAGCCCCGCAGTGCCTTGCGCAAGTCCTCCACAGCCCCACTGCACCTGGGCCTCCAGCCTTTCCCACTCTCCTAACCCTAACCCTAACCCTAACCCTAAGGCTAAGGCTAATGTGAGGGGTGGCCTCAGTGTCACCCCATCAGCGGCCTAGCTGCCTGAAAAGACAAAGTAGTCCTGGCAGCAATCTTGGGGCAGCCCCGCAGTGCCTTGCGCAAGTCCTCCACAGCCCCACTGCACCTGCGCCTCCAGCCTTTCCCACTCTCCTAACCCTAACCCTAACCCTAACCCTAACCCTAACCCTAAGGCTAAGGCTAATGTGAGGGGTGGCCCCAGTGTCACCCCATCAGCGGCCTAGCTGCCTGAAAAGACAAAGTAGTCCTGGCAGCAATCTTGGGGCAGCCCCGCAATGCCTTGCGCAAGTCCTCCACAGCCCCACTGCACCTGCGCCTCCAGCCTTTCCCACTCTCCTAACCCTAACCCTAACCCTAACCCTAACCCTAACCCTAAGGCTAATGTGAGGGGTGGCCCCAGTGTCACCCCATCAGCGGCCTAGCTGCCTGAAAAGACAAAGTAGTCCTGGCAGCAATCTTGGGGCAGCCCCGCAGTGCCTTGAGCAAGTCCTCCACAGCCCCACTGCACCTGCGCCTCCAGCCTTTCCCACTCTCCTAACCCTAACCCTAACCCTAACCCTAACCCTAAGGCTAAGGCTAAGGCTAATGGGAGGGGTGGCCTCAGTGTCACCCCATCAGCGGCCTAGCTGCCTGAAAAGACAAAGTAGTCCTGGCAGCAATCTTGGGGCAGCCCCGCAGTGCCTTGCGCAAGTCCTCCACAGCCCCACTGCACCTGCGCCTCCAGCCTTTCCCACTCTCCTAACCCTAACCCTAACCCTAACCCTAAGGTTTAGGCTAAGGCTAAGGCTAAGGCTAATGGGAGGGGTGGCCTCAGTGTCACCCCATCAGCGGCCTAGCTGCCTGAAAAGACAAAGTAGTCCTGGCAGCAATCTTGGGGCAGCCCCGCAGTGCCTTGCGCAAGTCCTCCACAGCCCCACTGCACCTGCGCCTCCAGCCTTTCCCACTCTCCTAACCCTAACCCTAACCCTAACCCTAACCCTAAGGCTAAGGCTAATGTGAGGGGTGGCCTCAGTGTCACCCCATCAGCGGCCTAGCTGCCTGAAAAGACAAAGTAGTCCTGGCAGCAATCTTGGGGCAGCCCCGCAGTGCCTTGCGCAAGTCCTCCACAGCCCCACTGCACCTGCGCCTCCAGCTTTTCCCACTCTCCTAACCCTAACCCTAACCCTAACCCTAACCCTAAGGCTAAGGCTAAGGCTAATGTGAGGGGTGGCCTCAGTGTCACCCCATCAGCGGCCTAGCTGCCTGAAAAGACAAAGTAGTCCTGGCAGCAATCTTGGGGCAGCCCCGCAGTGCCTTGCGCAAGTCCTCCACAGCCCCACTGCACCTGCGCCTCCAGCCTTTCCCACTCTCCTAACCCTAACCCTAACCCTAACCCTAAGGCTAAGGCTAAGGCTAATGTGAGGGGTGGCCTCAGTGTCACCCCATCAGCGGCCTAGCTGCCTGAAAAGACAAAGTAGTCCTGGCAGCAATCTTGGGGCAGCCCCGCAGTGCCTTGCGCAAGTCCTCCACAGCCCCACTGCACCTGGGCCTCCAGCCTTTCCCACTCTCCTAACCCTAACCCTAACCCTAACCCTAACCCTAATTCTAAGCCTAACCCTAACCCTAAGGCTAATGTGAGGGGTGGCCCCAGTGTCACCCCATCAGCGGCCTAGCTGCCTGAAAAGACAAAGTAGTCCTGGCAGCAATCTTGGGGCAGCCCCGCAGTGCCTTGCGCAAGTCCTCCACAGCCCCACTGCACCTGGGCCTCCAGCCTTTCCCACTCTCCTAACCCTAACCCTAACCCTAACCCTAACCCTAACCCTAAGGCTAATGTGAGGGGTGGCCCCAGTGTCACCCCATCAGCGGCCTAGCTGCCTGAAAAGACAAAGTAGTCCTGGCAGCAATCTTGGGGCAGCCCCGCAGTGCCTTGCGCAAGTCCTCCACAGCCCCACTGCACTTGGGCCTCCAGCCTTTCCCACTCTCCTAACCCTAACCCTAACCCTAACCCTAACCCTAAGGCTAATGTGAGGGGTGGCCTCAGTGTCACCCCATCAGCGGCCTAGCTGCCTGAAAAGACAAAGTAGTCCTGGCAGCAATCTTGGGGCAGCCCCGCAGTGCCTTGCGCAAGTCCTCCACAGCCCCACTGCACCTGGGCCTCCAGCCTTTCCCACTCTCCTAACCCTAACCCTAACCCTAAGGCTAAGGCTAAGGCTAATGTGAGGGGTGGCCTCAGTGTCACCCCATCAGCGGCCTAGCTGCCTGAAAAGACAAAGTAGTCCTGGCAGCAATCTTGGGGCAGCCCCGCAGTGCCTTGCGCAAGTCCTCCACAGCCCCACTGCACCTGCGCCTCCAGCCTTTCCCACTCTCCTAACCCTAACCCTAACCCTAACCCTAACCCTAACCCTAAGGCTAAGGCTAATGTGAGGGGTGGCCCCAGTGTCACCCCATCAGCGGCCTAGCTGCCTGAAAAGACAAAGTAGTCCTGGCAGCAATCTTGGGGCAGCCCCGCAATGCCTTGCGCAAGTCCTCCACAGCCCCACTGCACCTGCGCCTCCAGCCTTTCCCACTCTCCTAACCCTAACCCTAACCCTAACCCTAACCCTAACCCTAAGGCTAATGTGAGGGGTGGCCCCAGTGTCACCCCATCAGCGGCCTAGCTGCCTGAAAAGACAAAGTAGTCCTGGCAGCAATCTTGGGGCAGCCCCGCAGTGCCTTGAGCAAGTCCTCCACAGCCCCACTGCACCTGCGCCTCCAGCCTTTCCCACTCTCCTAACCCTAACCCTAACCCTAACCCTAACCCTAAGGCTAAGGCTAAGGCTAATGGGAGGGGTGGCCTCAGTGTCACCCCATCAGCGGCCTAGCTGCCTGAAAAGACAAAGTAGTCCTGGCAGCAATCTTGGGGCAGCCCCGCAGTGCCTTGCGCAAGTCCTCCACAGCCCCACTGCACCTGCGCCTCCAGCCTTTCCCACTCTCCTAACCCTAACCCTAACCCTAACCCTAAGGCTTAGGCTAAGGCTAAGGCTAAGGCTAATGGGAGGGGTGGCCTCAGTGTCACCCCATCAGCGGCCTAGCTGCCTGAAAAGACAAAGTAGTCCTGGCAGCAATCTTGGGGCAGCCCCGCAGTGCCTTGCGCAAGTCCTCCACAGCCCCACTGCACCTGGGCCTCCAGCCTTTCCCACTCTCCTAACCCTAACCCTAACCCTAACCCTAACCCTAACCCTAAGGCTAAGGCTAAGGCTAATGGGAGGGGTGGCCTCAGTGTCACCCCATCAGCGGCCTAGCTGCCTGAAAAGACAAAGTAGTCCTGGCAGCAATCTTGGGGCAGCCCCGCAGTGCCTTGCGCAAGTCCTCCACAGCCCCACTGCACCTGGGCCTCCAGCTTTTCCCACTCTCCTAACCCTAACCCTAACCCTAACCCTAACCCTAACCCTAAGGCTAAGGCTAAGGCTAATGTGAGGGGTGGCCTCAGTGTCACCCCATCAGCGGCCTAGCTGCCTGAAAAGACAAAGTAGTCCTGGCAGCAATCTTGGGGCAGCCCCGCAGTGCCTTGCGCAAGTCCTCCACAGCCCCACTGCACCTGGGCCTCCAGCCTTTCCCACTCTCCTAACCCTAACCCTAACCCTAACCCTAAGGCTAAGGCTAAGGCTAATGTGAGGGGTGGCCTCAGTGTCACCCCATCAGCGGCCTAGCTGCCTGAAAAGACAAAGTAGTCCTGGCAGCAATCTTGGGGCAGCCCCGCAGTGCCTTGCGCAAGTCCTCCACAGCCCCACTGCACCTGGGCCTCCAGCCTTTCCCACTCTCCTAACCCTAACCCTAACCCTAACCCTAACCCTAATTCTAAGCCTAACCCTAACCCTAAGGCTAATGTGAGGGGTGGCCCCAGTGTCACCCCATCAGCGGCCTAGCTGCCTGAAAAGACAAAGTAGTCCTGGCAGCAATCTTGGGGCAGCCCCGCAGTGCCTTGCGCAAGTCCTCCACAGCCCCACTGCACCTGGGCCTCCAGCCTTTCCCACTCTCCTAACCCTAACCCTAACCCTAACCCTAACCCTAACCCTAACCCTAAGGCTAATGTGAGGGGTGGCCCCAGTGTCACCCCATCAGCGGCCTAGCTGCCTGAAAAGACAAAGTAGTCCTGGCAGCAATCTTGGGGCAGCCCCGCAGTGCCTTGCGCAAGTCCTCCACAGCCCCACTGCACTTGGGCCTCCAGCCTTTCCCACTCTCCTAACCCTAACCCTAACCCTAACCCTAACCCTAAGGCTAATGTGAGGGGTGGCCTCAGTGTCACCCCATCAGCGGCCTAGCTGCCTGAAAAGACAAAGTAGTCCTGGCAGCAATCTTGGGGCAGCCCCGCAGTGCCTTGCGCAAGTCCTCCACAGCCCCACTGCACCTGGGCCTCCAGCCTTTCCCACTCTCCTAACCCTAACCCTAACCCTAACCCTAACCCTAAGGCTAATGTGAGGGGTGGCCCCAGTGTCACCCCATCAGCGGCCTAGCTGCCTGAAAAGACAAAGTAGTCCTGGCAGCAATCTTGGGGCAGCCCCGCAGTGCCTTGCGCAAGTCCTCCACAGCCCCACTGCACCTGCGCCTCCAGCCTTTCCCACTCTCCTAACCCTAACCCTAACCCTAACCCTAACCCTAACCCTAAGGCTAAGGCTAATGTGAGGGGTGGCCCCAGTGTCACCCCATCAGCGGCCTAGCTGCCTGAAAAGACAAAGTAGTCCTGGCAGCAATCTTGGGGCAGCCCCGCAATGCCTTGCGCAAGTCCTCCACAGCCCCACTGCACCTGCGCCTCCAGCCTTTCCCACTCTCCTAACCCTAACCCTAACCCTAACCCTAACCCTAACCCTAAGGCTAATGTGAGGGGTGGCCCCAGTGTCACCCCATCAGCGGCCTAGCTGCCTGAAAAGACAAAGTAGTCCTGGCAGCAATCTTGGGGCAGCCCCGCAGTGCCTTGCGCAAGTCCTCCACAGCCCCACTGCACCTGCGCCTCCAGCCTTTCCCACTCTCCTAACCCTAACCCTAACCCTAACCCTAAGGCTAAGGCTAAGGCTAAGGCTAAGGCTAATGGGAGGGGTGGCCTCAGTGTCACCCCATCAGCGGCCTAGCTGCCTGAAAAGACAAAGTAGTCCTGGCAGCAATCTTGGGGCAGCCCCGCAGTGCCTTGCGCAAGTCCTCCACAGCCCCACTGCACCTGCGCCTCCAGCCTTTCCCACTCTCCTAACCCTAACCCTAACCCTAAGGCTTAGGCTAAGGCTAAGGCTAAGGCTAATGTGAGGGGTGGCCTCAGTGTCACCCCATCAGCGGCCTAGCTGCCTGAAAAGACAAAGTAGTCCTGGCAGCAATCTTGGGGCAGCCCCGCAGTGCCTTGCGCAAGTCCTCCACAGCCCCACTGCACCTGCGCCTCCAGCCTTTCCCACTCTCCTAACCCTAACCCTAACCCTAACCCTAACCCTAAGGCTAAGGCTAATGTGAGGGGTGGCCTCAGTGTCACCCCATCAGCGGCCTAGCTGCCTGAAAAGACAAAGTAGTCCTGGCAGCAATCTTGGGGCAGCCCCGCAGTGCCTTGCGCAAGTCCTCCACAGCCCCACTGCACCTGGGCCTCCAGCCTTTCCCACTCTCCTAACCCTAACCCTAACCCTAACCCTAACCCTAACCCTAACCCTAACCCTAAGGCTAAGGCTAAGGCTAATGGGAGGGGTGGCCTCAGTGTCACCCCATCAGCGGCCTAGCTGCCTGAAAAGACAAAGTAGTCCTGGCAGCAATCTTGGGGCAGCCCCGCAGTGCCTTGCGCAAGTCCTCCACAGCCCCACTGCACCTGCGCCTCCAGCCTTTCCCACTCTCCTAACCCTAACCCTAACCCTAACCCTAAGGCTAAGGCTAAGGCTAATGTGAGGGGTGGCCCCAGTGTCACCCCATCAGCGGCCTAGCTGCCTGAAAAGACAAAGTAGTCCTGGCAGCAATCTTGGGGCAGCCCCGCAGTGTCTTGCGCAAGTCCTCCACAGCCCCACTGCACCTGCGCCTCCAGCCTTTCCCACTCTCCTAACCCTAACCCTAACCCTAACCCTAAGGCTAAGGCTAATGTGAGGGGTGGCCTCAGTGTCACCCCATCAGCGGCCTAGCTGCCTGAAAAGACAAAGTAGTCCTGGCAGCAATCTTGGGGCAGCCCCGCAGTGCCTTGCGCAAGTCCTCCACAGCCCCACTGCACCTGCGCCTCCAGCCTTTCCCACTCTCCTAACCCTAACCCTAACCCTAACCCTAACCCTAAGGCTAAGGCTAAGGCTAATGTGAGGGGTGGCCCCAGTGTCACCCCATCAGCGGCCTAGCTGCCTGAAAAGACAAAGTAGTCCTGGCAGCAATCTTGGGGCAGCCCCGCAGTGCCTTGCGCAAGTCCTCCACAGCCCCACTGCACCTGCGCCTCCAGCCTTTCCCACTCCCCTAACCCTAACCCTAACCCTAAGGCTAAGGCTAAGGCTAATGTGAGGGGTGGCCCCAGTGTCACCCCATCAGCGGCCTAGCTGCCTGAAAAGACAAAGTAGTCCTGGCAGCAATCTTGGGGCAGCCCCGCAGTGCCTTGCACAAGTCCTCCACAGCCCCACTGCACCTGGGCCTCCAGCCTTTCCCACTCTCCTAACCCTAACCCTAACCCTAACCCTAACCCTAAGGCTAAGGCTAACGTGAGGGGTGGCCCCAGTGTCACCCCATCAGCGGCCTAGCTGCCTGAAAAGACAAAGTAGCCCTGGCAGCAATCTTGGGGCAGCCCCGCAGTGCCTTGCGCAAGTCCTCCACAGCCCCACTGCACCTGCGCCTCCAGCCTTTCCCACTCTCCTAACCCTAACCCTAATCCTAACCCTAACCCTAAGGCTAAGGCTAAGGCTAATGTGAGGGGTGGCCTCAGTGTCACCCCATCAGCGGCCTAGCTGCCTGAAAAGACAAAGTAGTCCTGGCAGCAATCTTGGGGCAGCCCCGCAGTGCCTTGCGCAAGTCCTCCACAGCCCCACTGCACCTGGGCCTCCAGCCTTTCCCACTCTCCTAACCCTAACCCTAACCCTAACCCTAACCCTAACCCTAACCCTAACCCTAACCCTAAGGCTAATGTGAGGGGTGGCCCCAGTGTCAACCCATCAGCGGCCTAGCTGCCTGAAAAGACAAAGTAGTCCTGGCAGCAATCTTGGGGCAGCCCCGCAATGCCTTGCGCAAGTCCTCCACAGCCCCACTGCACCTGCGCCTCCAGCCTTTCCCACTCTCCTAACCCTAACCCTAACCCTAACCCTAACCCTAACCCTAAGGCTAAGGCTAATGGGAGGGGTGGCCCCAGTGTCACCCCATCAGCGGCCTAGCTGCCTGAAAAGACAAAGTAGTCCTGGCAGCAATCTTGGGGCAGCCCCGCAGTGCCTTGCGCAAGTCCTCCACAGCCCCACTGCACCTGCGCCTCCAGCCTTTCCCACTCTCCTAACCCTAACCCTAACCCTAACCCTAACCCTAAGGCTAAGGCTAATGTGAGGGGTGGCCTCAGTGTCACCCCATCAGCGGCCTAGCTGCCTGAAAAGACAAAGTAGTCCTGGCAGCAATCTTGGGGCAGCCCCGCAGTGCCTTGCGCAAGTCCTCCACAGCCCCACTGCACCTGGGCCTCCAGCCTTTCCCACTCTCCTAACCCTAACCCTAACCCTAACCCTAACCCTAACCCTAACCCTAACCCTAAGGCTAAGGCTAAGGCTAATGGGAGGGGTGGCCTCAGTGTCACCCCATCAGCGGCCTAGCTGCCTGAAAAGACAAAGTAGTCCTGGCAGCAATCTTGGGGCAGCCCCGCAGTGCCTTGCGCAAGTCCTCCACAGCCCCACTGCACCTGCGCCTCCAGCCTTTCCCACTCTCCTAACCCTAACCCTAACCCTAACCCTAAGGCTAAGGCTAAGGCTAATGTGAGGGGTGGCCCCAGTGTCACCCCATCAGCGGCCTAGCTGCCTGAAAAGACAAAGTAGTCCTGGCAGCAATCTTGGGGCAGCCCCGCAGTGTCTTGCGCAAGTCCTCCACAGCCCCACTGCACCTGCGCCTCCAGCCTTTCCCACTCTCCTAACCCTAACCCTAACCCTAACCCTAAGGCTAAGGCTAATGTGAGGGGTGGCCTCAGTGTCACCCCATCAGCGGCCTAGCTGCCTGAAAAGACAAAGTAGTCCTGGCAGCAATCTTGGGGCAGCCCCGCAGTGCCTTGCGCAAGTCCTCCACAGCCCCACTGCACCTGCGCCTCCAGCCTTTCCCACTCTCCTAACCCTAACCCTAACCCTAACCCTAACCCTAAGGCTAAGGCTAAGGCTAATGTGAGGGGTGGCCCCAGTGTCACCCCATCAGCGGCCTAGCTGCCTGAAAAGACAAAGTAGTCCTGGCAGCAATCTTGGGGCAGCCCCGCAGTGCCTTGCGCAAGTCCTCCACAGCCCCACTGCACCTGCGCCTCCAGCCTTTCCCACTCCCCTAACCCTAACCCTAACCCTAAGGCTAAGGCTAAGGCTAATGTGAGGGGTGGCCCCAGTGTCACCCCATCAGCGGCCTAGCTGCCTGAAAAGACAAAGTAGTCCTGGCAGCAATCTTGGGGCAGCCCCGCAGTGCCTTGCACAAGTCCTCCACAGCCCCACTGCACCTGGGCCTCCAGCCTTTCCCACTCTCCTAACCCTAACCCTAACCCTAACCCTAACCCTAAGGCTAAGGCTAATGTGAGGGGTGGCCCCAGTGTCACCCCATCAGCGGCCTAGCTGC
Source organism: Struthio camelus (assembly GCF_040807025.1). Lineage (NCBI taxonomy): Eukaryota > Metazoa > Chordata > Aves > Struthioniformes > Struthionidae > Struthio > Struthio camelus. Next base: position 28,272,749 of record NC_090948.1, on the reverse strand, counting down.
CTGAAAAGACAAAGTAGCCCTGGCAGCAATCTTGGGGCAGCCCCGCAGTGCCTTGCGCAAGTCCTCCACAGCCCCACTGCACCTGCGCCTCCAGCCTTTCCCACTCTCCTAACCCTAACCCTAATCCTAACCCTAACCCTAAGGCTAAGGCTAAGGCTAATGTGAGGGGTGGCCTCAGTGTCACCCCATCAGCGGCCTAGCTGCCTGAAAAGACAAAGTAGTCCTGGCAGCAATCTTGGGGCAGCCCCGCAGTGCCTTGCGCAAGTCCTCCACAGCCCCACTGCACCTGGGCCTCCAGCCTTTCCCACTCTCCTAACCCTAACCCTAACCCTAACCCTAACCCTAACCCTAACCCTAACCCTAACCCTAAGGCTAATGTGAGGGGTGGCCCCAGTGTCACCCCATCAGCGGCCTAGCTGCCTGAAAAGACAAAGTAGTCCTGGCAGCAATCTTGGGGCAGCCCCGCAATGCCTTGCGCAAGTCCTCCACAGCCCCACTGCACCTGCGCCTCCAGCCTTTCCCACTCTCCTAACCCTAACCCTAACCCTAACCCTAACCCTAACCCTAAGGCTAAGGCTAATGGGAGGGGTGGCCCCAGTGTCACCCCATCAGCGGCCTAGCTGCCTGAAAAGACAAAGTAGTCCTGGCAGCAATCTTGGGGCAGCCCCGCAGTGCCTTGCGCAAGTCCTCCACAGCCCCACTGCACCTGCGCCTCCAGCCTTTCCCACTCTCCTAACCCTAACCCTAACCCTAAGGCTAAGGCTAAGGCTAAGGCTAAGGCTAATGTGAGGGGTGGCCTCAGTGTCACCCCATCAGCGGCCTAGCTGCCTGAAAAGACAAAGTAGTCCTGGCAGCAATCTTGGGGCAGCCCCGCAGTGCCTTGCGCAAGTCCTCCACAGCCCCACTGCACCTGCGCCTCCAGCCTTTCCCACTCTCCTAACCCTAACCCTAACCCTAAGGCTAAGGCTAAGGCTAACCCTAAGGCTAATGGGAGGGGTGGCCTCAGTGTCACCCCATCAGCGGCCTAGCTGCCTGAAAAGACAAAGTAGTCCTGGCAGCAATCTTGGGGCAGCCCCGCAGTGCCTTGCGCAAGTCCTCCACAGCCCCACTGCACCTGGGCCTCCAGCCTTTCCCACTCTCCTAACCCTAACCCTAACCCTAACCCTAACCCTAAGGCTAAGGCTAATGGGAGGGGTGGCCTCAGTGTCACCCCATCAGCAGCCTAGCTGCCTGAAAAGACAAAGTAGTCCTGGCAGCAATCTTGGGGCAGCCCCGCAGTGCCTTGCGCAAGTCCTCCACAGCCCCACTGCACCTGCGCCTCCAGCCTTTCCCACTCTCCTAACCCTAACCCTAACCCTAACCCTAAGGCTAAGGCTAAGGCTAATGTGAGGGGTGGCCTCAGTGTCACCCCATCAGCGGCCTAGCTGCCTGAAAAGACAAAGTAGTCCTGGCAGCAATCTTGGGGCAGCCCCGCAGTGCCTTGCGCAAGTCCTCCACAGCCCCACTGCACCTGGGCCTCCAGCCTTTCCCACTCTCCTAACCCTAACCCTAACCCTAACACTAACCCTAACTCTAAGCCTAACCCTAACCCTAAGGCTAACGTGAGGGGTGGCCTCAGTGTCACCCCATCAGCGGCCTAGCTGCCTGAAAAGACAAAGTAGTCCTGGCAGCAATCTTGGGGCAGCCCCGCAGTGCCTTGCGCAAGTCCTCCACAGCCCCACTGCACCTGGGCCTCCAGCCTTTCCCACTCTCCTAACCCTAACCCTAACCCTAACCCTAAGGCTAAGGCTAATGTGAGGGGTGGCCTCAGTGTCACCCCATCAGCGGCCTAGCTGCCTGAAAAGACAAAGTAGTCCTGGCAGCAATCTTGGGGCAGCCCCGCAGTGCCTTGCGCAAGTCCTCCACAGCCCCACTGCACCTGCGCCTCCAGCCTTTCCCACTCTCCTAACCCTAACCCTAACCCTAACCCTAACCCTAACCCTAACCCTAAGGCTAAGGCTAATGTGAGGGGTGGCCCCAGTGTCACCCCATCAGCGGCCTAGCTGCCTGAAAAGACAAAGTAGTCCTGGCAGCAATCTTGGGGCAGCCCCGCAATGCCTTGCGCAAGTCCTCCACAGCCCCACTGCACCTGCGCCTCCAGCCTTTCCCACTCTCCTAACCCTAACCCTAACCCTAACCCTAACCCTAAGGCTAATGTGAGGGGTGGCCCCAGTGTCACCCCATCAGCGGCCTAGCTGCCTGAAAAGACAAAGTAGTCCTGGCAGCAATCTTGGGGCAGCCCCGCAGTGCCTTGCGCAAGTCCTCCACAGCCCCACTGCACCTGCGCCTCCAGCCTTTCCCACTCTCCTAACCCTAACCCTAACCCTAACCCTAACCCTAAGGCTAAGGCTAAGGCTAATGGGAGGGGTGGCCTCAGTGTCACCCCATCAGCGGCCTAGCTGCCTGAAAAGACAAAGTAGTCCTGGCAGCAATCTTGGGGCAGCCCCGCAGTGCCTTGCGCAAGTCCTCCACAGCCCCACTGCACCTGCGCCTCCAGCCTTTCCCACTCTCCTAACCCTAACCCTAACCCTAACCCTAAGGCTTAGGCTAAGGCTAAGGCTAAGGCTAATGGGAGGGGTGGCCTCAGTGTCACCCCATCAGCGGCCTAGCTGCCTGAAAAGACAAAGTAGTCCTGGCAGCAATCTTGGGGCAGCCCCGCAGTGCCTTGCGCAAGTCCTCCACAGCCCCACTGCACCTGGGCCTCCAGCCTTTCCCACTCTCCTAACCCTAACCCTAACCCTAACCCTAACCCTAACCCTAACCCTAAGGCTAAGGCTAAGGCTAATGTGAGGGGTGGCCTCAGTGTCACCCCATCAGCGGCCTAGCTGCCTGAAAAGACAAAGTAGTCCTGGCAGCAATCTTGGGGCAGCCCCGCAGTGCCTTGCGCAAGTCCTCCACAGCCCCACTGCACCTGGGCCTCCAGCTTTTCCCACTCTCCTAACCCTAACCCTAACCCTAACCCTAACCCTAATTCTAAGCCTAACCCTAACCCTAAGGCTAATGTGAGGGGTGGCCCCAGTGTCACCCCATCAGCGGCCTAGCTGCCTGAAAAGACAAAGTAGTCCTGGCAGCAATCTTGGGGCAGCCCCGCAGTGCCTTGCGCAAGTCCTCCACAGCCCCACTGCACCTGGGCCTCCAGCCTTTCCCACTCTCCTAACCCTAACCCTAACCCTAACCCTAACCCTAACCCTAAGGCTAATGTGAGGGGTGGCCCCAGTGTCACCCCATCAGCGGCCTAGCTGCCTGAAAAGACAAAGTAGTCCTGGCAGCAATCTTGGGGCAGCCCCGCAGTGCCTTGCGCAAGTCCTCCACAGCCCCACTGCACTTGGGCCTCCAGCCTTTCCCACTCTCCTAACCCTAACCCTAACCCTAACCCTAACCCTAAGGCTAATGTGAGGGGTGGCCTCAGTGTCACCCCATCAGCGGCCTAGCTGCCTGAAAAGACAAAGTAGTCCTGGCAGCAATCTTGGGGCAGCCCCGCAGTGCCTTGCGCAAGTCCTCCACAGCCCCACTGCACCTGGGCCTCCAGCCTTTCCCACTCTCCTAACCCTAACCCTAACCCTAACCCTAAGGCTAAGGCTAATGTGAGGGGTGGCCCCAGTGTCACCCCATCAGCGGCCTAGCTGCCTGAAAAGACAAAGTAGTCCTGGCAGCAATCTTGGGGCAGCCCCGCAGTGCCTTGCGCAAGTCCTCCACAGCCCCACTGCACCTGCGCCTCCAGCCTTTCCCACTCTCCTAACCCTAACCCTAACCCTAACCCTAACCCTAACCCTAAGGCTAAGGCTAATGTGAGGGGTGGCCCCAGTGTCACCCCATCAGCGGCCTAGCTGCCTGAAAAGACAAAGTAGTCCTGGCAGCAATCTTGGGGCAGCCCCGCAGTGCCTTGCGCAAGTCCTCCACAGCCCCACTGCACCTGCGCCTCCAGCCTTTCCCACTCTCCTAACCCTAACCCTAACCCTAACCCTAACCCTAACCCTAACCCTAAGGCTAATGTGAGGGGTGGCCCCAGTGTCACCCCATCAGCGGCCTAGCTGCCTGAAAAGACAAAGTAGTCCTGGCAGCAATCTTGGGGCAGCCCCGCAGTGCCTTGCGCAAGTCCTCCACAGCCCCACTGCACCTGCGCCTCCAGCCTTTCCCACTCTCCTAACCCTAACCCTAACCCTAACCCTAACCCTAAGGCTAAGGCTAAGGCTAATGGGAGGGGTGGCCTCAGTGTCACCCCATCAGCGGCCTAGCTGCCTGAAAAGACAAAGTAGTCCTGGCAGCAATCTTGGGGCAGCCCCGCAGTGCCTTGCGCAAGTCCTCCACAGCCCCACTGCACCTGGGCCTCCAGCCTTTCCCACTCTCCTAACCCTAACCCTAACCCTAAGGCTTAGGCTAAGGCTAAGGCTAAGGCTAATGTGAGGGGTGGCCTCAGTGTCACCCCATCAGCGGCCTAGCTGCCTGAAAAGACAAAGTAGTCCTGGCAGCAATCTTGGGGCAGCCCCGCAGTGCCTTGCGCAAGTCCTCCACAGCCCCACTGCACCTGCGCCTCCAGCCTTTCCCACTCTCCTAACCCTAACCCTAACCCTAACCCTAACCCTAAGGCTAAGGCTAATGTGAGGGGTGGCCTCAGTGTCACCCCATCAGCGGCCTAGCTGCCTGAAAAGACAAAGTAGTCCTGGCAGCAATCTTGGGGCAGCCCCGCAGTGCCTTGCGCAAGTCCTCCACAGCCCCACTGCACCTGGGCCTCCAGCCTTTCCCACTCTCCTAACCCTAACCCTAACCCTAACCCTAACCCTAACCCTAACCCTAACCCTAAGGCTAAGGCTAATGGGAGGGGTGGCCTCAGTGTCACCCCATCAGCGGCCTAGCTGCCTGAAAAGACAAAGTAGTCCTGGCAGCAATCTTGGGGCAGCCCCGCAGTGCCTTGCGCAAGTCCTCCACAGCCCCACTGCACCTGCGCCTCCAGCCTTTCCCACTCTCCTAACCCTAACCCTAACCCTAACCCTAAGGCTAAGGCTAAGGCTAATGTGAGGGGTGGCCCCAGTGTCACCCCATCAGCGGCCTAGCTGCCTGAAAAGACAAAGTAGTCCTGGCAGCAATCTTGGGGCAGCCCCGCAGTGTCTTGCGCAAGTCCTCCACAGCCCCACTGCACCTGCGCCTCCAGCCTTTCCCACTCTCCTAACCCTAACCCTAACCCTAACCCTAAGGCTAAGGCTAATGTGAGGGGTGGCCTCAGTGTCACCCCATCAGCGGCCTAGCTGCCTGAAAAGACAAAGTAGTCCTGGCAGCAATCTTGGGGCAGCCCCGCAGTGCCTTGCGCAAGTCCTCCACAGCCCCACTGCACCTGCGCCTCCAGCCTTTCCCACTCTCCTAACCCTAACCCTAAGCCTAACCCTAACCCTAAGGCTAAGGCTAAGGCTAATGTGAGGGGTGGCCCCAGTGTCACCCCATCAGCGGCCTAGCTGCCTGAAAAGACAAAGTAGTCCTGGCAGCAATCTTGGGGCAGCCCCGCAGTGCCTTGCGCAAGTCCTCCACAGCCCCACTGCACCTGCGCCTCCAGCCTTTCCCACTCCCCTAACCCTAACCCTAACCCTAACCCTAAGGCTAAGGCTAAGGCTAATGTGAGGGGTGGCCCCAGTGTCACCCCATCAGCGGCCTAGCTGCCTGAAAAGACAAAGTAGTCCTGGCAGCAATCTTGGGGCAGCCCCGCAGTGCCTTGCGCAAGTCCTCCACAGCCCCACTGCACCTGGGCCTCCAGCCTTTCCCACTCTCCTAACCCTAACCCTAACCCTAAGGCTAAGGCTAAGGCTAATGTGAGGGGTGGCCCCAGTGTCACCCCATCAGCGGCCTAGCTGCCTGAAAAGACAAAGTAGTCCTGGCAGCAATCTTGGGGCAGCCCCGCAGTGTCTTGCGCAAGTCCTCCACAGCCCCACTGCACCTGCGCCTCCAGCCTTTCCCACTCTCCTAACCCTAACCCTAACCCTAACCCTAAGGCTAAGGCTAATGTGAGGGGTGGCCTCAGTGTCACCCCATCAGCGGCCTAGCTGCCTGAAAAGACAAAGTAGTCCTGGCAGCAATCTTGGGGCAGCCCCGCAGTGCCTTGCGCAAGTCCTCCACAGCCCCACTGCACCTGCGCCTCCAGCCTTTCCCACTCTCCTAACCCTAACCCTAAGCCTAACCCTAACCCTAAGGCTAAGGCTAAGGCTAATGTGAGGGGTGGCCCCAGTGTCACCCCATCAGCGGCCTAGCTGCCTGAAAAGACAAAGTAGTCCTGGCAGCAATCTTGGGGCAGCCCCGCAGTGCCTTGCGCAAGTCCTCCACAGCCCCACTGCACCTGCGCCTCCAGCCTTTCCCACTCCCCTAACCCTAACCCTAACCCTAACCCTAAGGCTAAGGCTAAGGCTAATGTGAGGGGTGGCCCCAGTGTCACCCCATCAGCGGCCTAGCTGCCTGAAAAGACAAAGTAGTCCTGGCAGCAATCTTGGGGCAGCCCCGCAGTGCCTTGCGCAAGTCCTCCACAGCCCCACTGCACCTGGGCCTCCAGCCTTTCCCACTCTCCTAACCCTAACCCTAACCCTAAGGCTAAGGCTAAGGCTAATGTGAGGGGTGGCCCCAGTGTCACCCCATCAGCGGCCTAGCTGCCTGAAAAGACAAAGTAGTCCTGGCAGCAATCTTGGGGCAGCCCCGCAGTGCCTTGCACAAGTCCTCCACAGCCCCACTGCACCTGCGCCTCCAGCCTTTCCCACTCTCCTAACCCTAACCCTAACCCTAACCCTAACCCTAAGACTAAGGCTAACGTGAGGGGTGGCCCCAGTGTCACCCCATCAGCGGCCTAGCTGCCTGAAAAGACAAAGTAGCCCTGGCAGCAATCTTGGGGCAGCCCCGCAGTGCCTTGCGCAAGTCCTCCACAGCCCCACTGCACCTGCGCCTCCAGCCTTTCCCACTCTCCTAACCCTAACCCTAATCCTAACCCTAACCCTAAGGCTAAGGCTAAGGCTAATGTGAGGGGTGGCCTCAGTGTCACCCCATCAGCGGCCTAGCTGCCTGAAAAGACAAAGTAGTCCTGGCAGCAATCTTGGGGCAGCCCCGCAGTGCCTTGCGCAAGTCCTCCACAGCCCCACTGCACCTGGGCCTCCAGCCTTTCCCACTCTCCTAACCCTAACCCTAACCCTAACCCTAACCCTAACCCTAACCCTAAGGCTAAGGCTAATGTGAGGGGTGGCCCCAGTGTCACCCCATCAGCGGCCTAGCTGCCTGAAAAGACAAAGTAGTCCTGGCAGCAATCTTGGGGCAGCCCCGCAATGCCTTGCGCAAGTCCTCCACAGCCCCACTGCACCTGCGCCTCCAGCCTTTCCCACTCTCCTAACCCTAACCCTAACCCTAACCCTAACCCTAACCCTAAGGCTAAGGCTAATGGGAGGGGTGGCCCCAGTGTCACCCCATCAGCGGCCTAGCTGCCTGAAAAGACAAAGTAGTCCTGGCAGCAATCTTGGGGCAGCCCCGCAGTGCCTTGCGCAAGTCCTCCACAGCCCCACTGCACCTGGGCCTCCAGCCTTTCCCACTCTCCTAACCCTAACCCTAACCCTAAGGCTAAGGCTAAGGCTAAGGCTAAGGCTAATGTGAGGGGTGGCCTCAGTGTCACCCCATCAGCGGCCTAGCTGCCTGAAAAGACAAAGTAGTCCTGGCAGCAATCTTGGGGCAGCCCCGCAGTGCCTTGCGCAAGTCCTCCACAGCCCCACTGCACCTGCGCCTCCAGCCTTTCCCACTCTCCTAACCCTAACCCTAACCCTAAGGCTAAGGCTAAGGCTAAGGCTAAGGCTAATGGGAGGGGTGGCCTCAGTGTCACCCCATCAGCGGCCTAGCTGCCTGAAAAGACAAAGTAGTCCTGGCAGCAATCTTGGGGCAGCCCCGCAGTGCCTTGCGCAAGTCCTCCACAGCCCCACTGCACCTGGGCCTCCAGCCTTTCCCACTCTCCTAACCCTAACCCTAACCCTAACCCTAACCCTAAGGCTAAGGCTAATGGGAGGGGTGGCCTCAGTGTCACCCCATCAGCAGCCTAGCTGCCTGAAAAGACAAAGTAGTCCTGGCAGCAATCTTGGGGCAGCCCCGCAGTGCCTTGCGCAAGTCCTCCACAGCCCCACTGCACCTGCGCCTCCAGCCTTTCCCACTCTCCTAACCCTAACCCTAACCCTAACCCTAAGGCTAAGGCTAAGGCTAATGTGAGGGGTGGCCTCAGTGTCACCCCATCAGCGGCCTAGCTGCCTGAAAAGACAAAGTAGTCCTGGCAGCAATCTTGGGGCAGCCCCGCAGTGCCTTGCGCAAGTCCTCCACAGCCCCACTGCACCTGGGCCTCCAGCCTTTCCCACTCTCCTAACCCTAACCCTAACCCTAACCCTAACCCTAACTCTAAGCCTAACCCTAACCCTAAGGCTAACGTGAGGGGTGGCCCCAGTGTCACCCCATCAGCGGCCTAGCTGCCTGAAAAGACAAAGTAGTCCTGGCAGCAATCTTGGGGCAGCCCCGCAGTGCCTTGCGCAAGTCCTCCACAGCCCCACTGCACCTGCGCCTCCAGCCTTTCCCACTCTCCTAACCCTAACCCTAACCCTAACCCTAACCCTAAGGCTAAGGCTAATGTGAGGGGTGGCCCCAGTGTCACCCCATCAGCGGCCTAGCTGCCTGAAAAGACAAAGTAGTCCTGGCAGCAATCTTGGGGCAGCCCCGCAGTGCCTTGCGCAAGTCCTCCACAGCCCCACTGCACTTGGGCCTCCAGCCTTTCCCACTCTCCTAACCCTAACCCTAACCCTAACCCTAACCCTAAGGCTAATGTGAGGGGTGGCCTCAGTGTCACCCCATCAGCGGCCTAGCTGCCTGAAAAGACAAAGTAGTCCTGGCAGCAATCTTGGGGCAGCCCCGCAGTGCCTTGCGCAAGTCCTCCACAGCCCCACTGCACCTGGGCCTCCAGCCTTTCCCACTCTCCTAACCCTAACCCTAACCCTAACCCTAACCCTAAGGCTAATGTGAGGGGTGGCCCCAGTGTCACCCCATCAGCGGCCTAGCTGCCTGAAAAGACAAAGTAGTCCTGGCAGCAATCTTGGGGCAGCCCCGCAGTGCCTTGCGCAAGTCCTCCACAGCCCCACTGCACCTGGGCCTCCAGCCTTTCCCACTCTCCTAACCCTAACCCTAATCCTAACCCTAACCCTAAGGCTAAGGCTAAGGCTAATGTGAGGGGTGGCCTCAGTGTCACCCCATCAGCGGCCTAGCTGCCTGAAAAGACAAAGTAGTCCTGGCAGCAATCTTGGGGCAGCCCCGCAGTGCCTTGCGCAAGTCCTCCACAGCCCCACTGCACCTGGGCCTCCAGCCTTTCCCACTCTCCTAACCCTAACCCTAACCCTAACCCTAACCCTAAGGCTAAGGCTAATGTGAGGGGTGGCCTCAGTGTCACCCCATCAGCGGCCTAGCTGCCTGAAAAGACAAAGTAGTCCTGGCAGCAATCTTGGGGCAGCCCCGCAGTGCCTTGCGCAAGTCCTCCACAGCCCCACTGCACCTGGGCCTCCAGCCTTTCCCACTCTCCTAACCCTAACCCTAACCCTAACCCTAACCCTAACCCTAACCCTAACCCTAAGGCTAAGGCTAATGGGAGGGGTGGCCTCAGTGTCACCCCATCAGCGGCCTAGCTGCCTGAAAAGACAAAGTAGTCCTGGCAGCAATCTTGGGGCAGCCCCGCAGTGCCTTGCGCAAGTCCTCCACAGCCCCACTGCACCTGCGCCTCCAGCCTTTCCCACTCTCCTAACCCTAACCCTAACCCTAACCCTAAGGCTAAGGCTAAGGCTAATGTGAGGGGTGGCCCCAGTGTCACCCCATCAGCGGCCTAGCTGCCTGAAAAGACAAAGTAGTCCTGGCAGCAATCTTGGGGCAGCCCCGCAGTGTCTTGCGCAAGTCCTCCACAGCCCCACTGCACCTGCGCCTCCAGCCTTTCACACTCTCCTAACCCTAACCCTAACCCTAACCCTAAGGCTAAGGCTAATGTGAGGGGTGGCCTCAGTGTCACCCCATCAGCGGCCTAGCTGCCTGAAAAGACAAAGTAGTCCTGGCAGCAATCTTGGGGCAGCCCCGCAGTGCCTTGCGCAAGTCCTCCACAGCCCCACTGCACCTGCGCCTCCAGCCTTTCCCACTCTCCTAACCCTAACCCTAAGCCTAACCCTAACCCTAAGGCTAAGGCTAAGGCTAATGTGAGGGGTGGCCCCAGTGTCACCCCATCAGCGGCCTAGCTGCCTGAAAAGACAAAGTAGTCCTGGCAGCAATCTTGGGGCAGCCCCGCAGTGCCTTGCGCAAGTCCTCCACAGCCCCACTGCACCTGCGCCTCCAGCCTTTCCCACTCCCCTAACCCTAACCCTAACCCTAACCCTAAGGCTAAGGCTAAGGCTAATGTGAGGGGTGGCCCCAGTGTCACCCCATCAGCGGCCTAGCTGCCTGAAAAGACAAAGTAGTCCTGGCAGCAATCTTGGGGCAGCCCCGCAGTGCCTTGCGCAAGTCCTCCACAGCCCCACTGCACCTGCGCCTCCAGCCTTTCCCACTCTCCTAACCCTAACCCTAACCCTAAGGCTAAGGCTAAGGCTAATGTGAGGGGTGGCCCCAGTGTCACCCCATCAGCGGCCTAGCTGCCTGAAAAGACAAAGTAGTCCTGGCAGCAATCTTGGGGCAGCCCCGCAGTGCCTTGCGCAAGTCCTCCACAGCCCCACTGCACCTGCGCCTCCAGCCTTTCCCACTCTCCTAACCCTAACCCTAACCCTAACCCTAACCCTAAGACTAAGGCTAACGTGAGGGGTGGCCCCAGTGTCACCCCATCAGCGGCCTAGCTGCCTGAAAAGACAAAGTAGCCCTGGCAGCAATCTTGGGGCAGCCCCGCAGTGCCTTGCGCAAGTCCTCCACAGCCCCACTGCACCTGCGCCTCCAGCCTTTCCCACTCTCCTAACCCTAACCCTAATCCTAACCCTAACCCTAAGGCTAAGGCTAAGGCTAATGTGAGGGGTGGCCTCAGTGTCACCCCATCAGCGGCCTAGCTGCCTGAAAAGACAAAGTAGTCCTGGCAGCAATCTTGGGGCAGCCCCGCAGTGCCTTGCGCAAGTCCTCCACAGCCCCACTGCACCTGGGCCTCCAGCCTTTCCCACTCTCCTAACCCTAACCCTAACCCTAACCCTAACCCTAACCCTAACCCTAACCCTAAGGCTAAGGCTAATGTGAGGGGTGGCCCCAGTGTCACCCCATCAGCGGCCTAGCTGCCTGAAAAGACAAAGTAGTCCTGGCAGCAATCTTGGGGCAGCCCCGCAATGCCTTGCGCAAGTCCTCCACAGCCCCACTGCACCTGCGCCTCCAGCCTTTCCCACTCTCCTAACCCTAACCCTAACCCTAACCCTAACCCTAACCCTAAGGCTAAGGCTAATGGGAGGGGTGGCCCCAGTGTCACCCCATCAGCGGCCTAGCTGCCTGAAAAGACAAAGTAGTCCTGGCAGCAATCTTGGGGCAGCCCCGCAGTGCCTTGCGCAAGTCCTCCACAGCCCCACTGCACCTGGGCCTCCAGCCTTTCCCACTCTCCTAACCCTAACCCTAACCCTAAGGCTAAGGCTAAGGCTAAGGCTAAGGCTAATGGGAGGGGTGGCCTCAGTGTCACCCCATCAGCGGCCTAGCTGCCTGAAAAGACAAAGTAGTCCTGGCAGCAATCTTGGGGCAGCCCCGCAGTGCCTTGCGCAAGTCCTCCACAGCCCCACTGCACCTGGGCCTCCAGCCTTTCCCACTCTCCTAACCCTAACCCTAACCCTAAGGCTAAGGCTAAGGCTAAGGCTAAGGCTAATGGGAGGGGTGGCCTCAGTGTCACCCCATCAGCGGCCTAGCTGCCTGAAAAGACAAAGTAGTCCTGGCAGCAATCTTGGGGCAGCCCCGCAGTGCCTTGCGCAAGTCCTCCACAGCCCCACTGCACCTGGGCCTCCAGCCTTTCCCACTCTCCTAACCCTAACCCTAACCCTAACCCTAACCCTAAGGCTAAGGCTAATGGGAGGGGTGGCCTCAGTGTCACCCCATCAGCAGCCTAGCTGCCTGAAAAGACAAAGTAGTCCTGGCAGCAATCTTGGGGCAGCCCCGCAGTGCCTTGCGCAAGTCCTCCACAGCCCCACTGCACCTGCGCCTCCAGCCTTTCCCACTCTCCTAACCCTAACCCTAACCCTAACCCTAAGGCTAAGGCTAAGGCTAATGTGAGGGGTGGCCTCAGTGTCACCCCATCAGCGGCCTAGCTGCCTGAAAAGACAAAGTAGTCCTGGCAGCAATCTTGGGGCAGCCCCGCAGTGCCTTGCGCAAGTCCTCCACAGCCCCACTGCACCTGGGCCTCCAGCCTTTCCCACTCTCCTAACCCTAACCCTAACCCTAACCCTAACCCTAACCCTAACTCTAAGCCTAACCCTAACCCTAAGGCTAACGTGAGGGGTGGCCCCAGTGTCACCCCATCAGCGGCCTAGCTGCCTGAAAAGACAAAGTAGTCCTGGCAGCAATCTTGGGGCAGCCCCGCAGTGCCTTGCGCAAGTCCTCCACAGCCCCACTGCACCTGCGCCTCCAGCCTTTCCCACTCTCCTAACCCTAACCCTAACCCTAACCCTAACCCTAAGGCTAAGGCTAATGTGAGGGGTGGCCCCAGTGTCACCCCATCAGCGGCCTAGCTGCCTGAAAAGACAAAGTAGTCCTGGCAGCAATCTTGGGGCAGCCCCGCAGTGCCTTGCGCAAGTCCTCCACAGCCCCACTGCACTTGGGCCTCCAGCCTTTCCCACTCTCCTAACCCTAACCCTAACCCTAACCCTAACCCTAAGGCTAATGTGAGGGGTGGCCTCAGTGTCACCCCATCAGCGGCCTAGCTGCCTGAAAAGACAAAGTAGTCCTAGCAGCAATCTTGGGGCAGCCCCGCAGTGCCTTGCGCAAGTCCTCCACAGCCCCACTGCACCTGGGCCTCCAGCCTTTCCCACTCTCCTAACCCTAACCCTAACCCTAACCCTAACCCTAAGGCTAATGTGAGGGGTGGCCCCAGTGTCACCCCATCAGCGGCCTAGCTGCCTGAAAAGACAAAGTAGTCCTGGCAGCAATCTTGGGGCAGCCCCGCAGTGCCTTGCGCAAGTCCTCCACAGCCCCACTGCACCTGCGCCTCCAGCCTTTCCCACTCTCCTAACCCTAACCCTAATCCTAACCCTAACCCTAAGGCTAAGGCTAAGGCTAATGTGAGGGGTGGCCTCAGTGTCACCCCATCAGCGGCCTAGCTGCCTGAAAAGACAAAGTAGTCCTGGCAGCAATCTTGGGGCAGCCCCGCAGTGCCTTGCGCAAGTCCTCCACAGCCCCACTGCACCTGCGCCTCCAGCCTTTCCCACTCTCCTAACCCTAACCCTAACCCTAACCCTAAGGCTAAGGCTAAGGCTAAGGCTAAGGCTAATGTGAGGGGTGGCCCCAGTGTCACCCCATCAGCGGCCTAGCTGCCTGAAAAGACAAAGTAGTCCTGGCAGCAATCTTGGGGCAGCCCCGCAATGCCTTGCGCAAGTCCTCCACAGCCCCACTGCACCTGCGCCTCCAGCCTTTCCCACTCTCCTAACCCTAACCCTAACCCTAACCCTAACCCTAAGGCTAATGTGAGGGGTGGCCCCAGTGTCACCCCATCAGCGGCCTAGCTGCCTGAAAAGACAAAGTAGTCCTGGCAGCAATCTTGGGGCAGCCCCGCAGTGCCTTGCGCAAGTCCTCCACAGCCCCACTGCACCTGCGCCTCCAGCCTTTCCCACTCTCCTAACCCTAACCCTAACCCTAACCCTAAGCCTAAACCTAACCCTAAGGCTAATGTGAGGGGTGGCCTCAGTGTCACCCCATCAGCGGCCTAGCTGCCTGAAAAGACAAAGTAGTCCTGGCAGCAATCTTGGGGCAGCCCCGCAGTGCCTTGCGCAAGTCCTCCACAGCCCCACTGCACCTGCGCCTCCAGCCTTTCCCACTCTCCTAACCCTAACCCTAACCCTAACCCTAACCCTAAGGCTAAGGCTAAGGCTAATGGGAGGGGTGGCCTCAGTGTCACCCCATCAGCGGCCTAGCTGCCTGAAAAGACAAAGTAGTCCTGGCAGCAATCTTGGGGCAGCCCCGCAGTGCCTTGCGCAAGTCCTCCACAGCCCCACTGCACCTGCGCCTCCAGCCTTTCCCACTCTCCTAACCCTAACCCTAACCCTAAGGCTAAGGCTAAGGCTAAGGCTAAGGCTAATGGGAGGGGTGGCCTCAGTGTCACCCCATCAGCGGCCTAGCTGCCTGAAAAGACAAAGTAGTCCTGGCAGCAATCTTGGGGCAGCCCCGCAGTGCCTTGCGCAAGTCCTCCACAGCCCCACTGCACCTGCGCCTCCAGCCTTTCCCACTCTCCTAACCCTAACCCTAACCCTAACCCTAACCCTAAGGCTAAGGCTAATGTGAGGGGTGGCCTCAGTGTCACCCCATCAGCAGCCTAGCTGCCTGAAAAGACAAAGTAGTCCTGGCAGCAATCTTGGGGCAGCCCCGCAGTGCCTTGCGCAAGTCCTCCACAGCCCCACTGCACCTGCGCCTCCAGCCTTTCCCACTCTCCTAACCCTAACCCTAACCCTAAGGCTAAGGCTAAGGCTAAGGCTAATGTGAGGGGTGGCCTCAGTGTCACCCCATCAGCGGCCTAGCTGCCTGAAAAGACAAAGTAGTCCTGGCAGCAATCTTGGGGCAGCCCCGCAGTGCCTTGCGCAAGTCCTCCACAGCCCCACTGCACCTGGGCCTCCAGCCTTTCCCACTCTCCTAACCCTAACCCTAACCCTAACCCTAACCCTAACTCTAAGCCTAACCCTAACCCTAAGGCTAATGTGAGGGGTGGCCCCAGTGTCACCCCATCAGCGGCCTAGCTGCCTGAAAAGACAAAGTAGTCCTGGCAGCAATCTTGGGGCAGCCCCGCAGTGCCTTGCGCAAGTCCTCCACAGCCCCAATGCACCTGCGCCTCCAGCCTTTCCCACTCTCCTAACCCTAACCCTAACCCTAACCCTAACCCTAAGGCTAATGTGAGGGGTGGCCTCAGTGTCACCCCATCAGCGGCCTAGCTGCCTGAAAAGACAAAGTAGTCCTGGCAGCAATCTTGGGGCAGCCCCGCAGTGCCTTGCGCAAGTCCTCCACAGCCCCACTGCACCTGCGCCTCGAGCCTTTCCCACTCTCCTAACCCTAACCCTAACCCTAACCCTAACCCTAAGGCTAAGGCTAAGGCTAATGTGAGGGGTGGCCTCAGTGTCACCCCATCAGTGGCCTAGCTGCCTGAAAAGACAAAGTAGTCCTGGCAGCAATCTTGGGGCAGCCCCGCAGTGCCTTGCGCAAGTCCTCCACAGCCCCACTGCACCTGGGCCTCCAGCCTTTCCCACTCTCCTAACCCTAACCCTAACCCTAACCCTAACCCTAACCCTAACCCTAACCCTAACCCTAAGGCTAAGGCTAATGTGAGGGGTGGCCCCAGTGTCACCCCATCAGCGGCCTAGCTGCCTGAAAAGACAAAGTAGTCCTGGCAGCAATCTTGGGGCAGCCCCGCAGTGCCTTGCGCAAGTCCTCCACAGCCCCACTGCACCTGGGCCTCCAGCCTTTCCCACTCTCCTAACCCTAACCCTAACCCTAACCCTAACCCTAACCCTAACCCTAACCCTAAGGCTAAGGCTAATGTGAGGGGTGGCCTCAGTGTCACCCCATCAGCAGCCTAGCTGCCTGAAAAGACAAAGTAGTCCTGGCAGCAATCTTGGGGCAGCCCCGCAGTGCCTTGCGCAAGTCCTCCACAGCCCCACTGCACCTGGGCCTCCAGCCTTTCCCACTCTCCTAACCCTAACCCTAACCCTAAGGCTAAGGCTAAGGCTAAGGCTAATGTGAGGGGTGGCCTCAGTGTCACCCCATCAGCGGCCTAGCTGCCTGAAAAGACAAAGTAGTCCTGGCAGCAATCTTGGGGCAGCCCCGCAGTGCCTTGCGCAAGTCCTCCACAGCCCCACTGCACCTGCGCCTCCAGCCTTTCCCACTCTCCTAACCCTAACCCTAACCCTAACCCTAACCCTAACTCTAAGCCTAACCCTAACCCTAAGGCTAATGTGAGGGGTGGCCCCAGTGTCACCCCATCAGCGGCCTAGCTGCCTGAAAAGACAAAGTAGTCCTGGCAGCAATCTTGGGGCAGCCCCGCAGTGCCTTGCGCAAGTCCTCCACAGCCCCAATGCACCTGCGCCTCCAGCCTTTCCCACTCTCCTAACCCTAACCCTAACCCTAACCCTAACCCTAAGGCTAATGTGAGGGGTGGCCTCAGTGTCACCCCATCAGCGGCCTAGCTGCCTGAAAAGACAAAGTAGTCCTGGCAGCAATCTTGGGGCAGCCCCGCAGTGCCTTGCGCAAGTCCTCCACAGCCCCACTGCACCTGCGCCTCGAGCCTTTCCCACTCTCCTAACCCTAACCCTAACCCTAACCCTAACCCTAAGGCTAAGGCTAAGGCTAATGTGAGGGGTGGCCTCAGTGTCACCCCATCAGTGGCCTAGCTGCCTGAAAAGACAAAGTAGTCCTGGCAGCAATCTTGGGGCAGCCCCGCAGTGCCTTGCGCAAGTCCTCCACAGCCCCACTGCACCTGGGCCTCCAGCCTTTCCCACTCTCCTAACCCTAACCCTAACCCTAACCCTAACCCTAACCCTAACCCTAACCCTAAGGCTAAGGCTAATGTGAGGGGTGGCCCCAGTGTCACCCCATCAGCGGCCTAGCTGCCTGAAAAGACAAAGTAGTCCTGGCAGCAATCTTGGGGCAGCCCCAAAGTGCCTTGCGCAAGTCCTCCACAGCCCCACTGCACCTGGGCCTCCAGCCTTTCCCACTCTCCTAACCCTAACCCTAACCCTAACCCTAACCCTAAGGCTAAGGCTAAGGCTAATGTGAGGGGTGGCCCCAGTGTCACCCCATCAGCGGCCTAGCTGCCTGAAAAGACAAAGTAGTCCTGGCAGCAATCTTGGGGCAGCCCCGCAGTGCCTTGCGCAAGTCCTCCACAGCCCCACTGCACCTGCGCCTCCAGCCTTTCCCACTCTCCTAACCCTAACCCTAATCCTAAGGCTAAGGCTAAGGCTAAGGCTAATGTGAGGGGTGGCCCCAGTGTCACCCCATCAGCGGCCTAGCTGCCTGAAAAGACAAAGTAGTCCTGGCAGCAATCTTGGGGCAGCCCCGCAGTGCCTTGCGCAAGTCCTCCACAGCCCCACTGCACCTGCGCCTCCAGCCTTTCCCACTCTCCTAACCCTAACCCTAACCCTAACCCTAACCCTAAGGCTAAGGCTAAGGCTAATGGGAGGGGTGGCCTCAGTGTCACCCCATCAGCGGCCTAGCTGCCTGAAAAGACAAAGTAGTCCTGGCAGCAATCTTGGGGCAGCCCCGCAGTGCCTTGCGCAAGTCCTCCACAGCCCCACTGCACCTGGGCCTCCAGCCTTTCCCACTCTCCTAACCCTAACCCTAACCCTAACCCTAACCCTAAGGCTAAGGCTAATGTGAGGGGTGGCCTCAGTGTCACCCCATCAGCAGCCTAGCTGCCTGAAAAGACAAAGTAGTCCTGGCAGCAATCTTGGGGCAGCCCCGCAGTGCCTTGCACAAGTCCTCCACAGCCCCACTGCACCTGCGCCTCCAGCCTTTCCCACTCTCCTAACCCTAACCCTAACCCTAACCCTAAGGCTAAGGCTAAGGCTAACGTGAGGGGTGGCCCCAGTGTCACCCCATCAGCGGCCTAGCTGCCTGAAAAGACAAAGTAGTCCTGGCAGCAATCTTGGGGCAGCCCCGCAGTGCCTTGCGCAAGTCCTCCACAGCCCCACTGCACCTGGGCCTCCAGCCTTTCCCACTCTCCTAACCCTAACCCTAACCCTAACCCTAACCCTAAGGCTAAGGCTAATGGGAGGGGTGGCCTCAGTGTCACCCCATCAGCGGCCTAGCTGCCTGAAAAGACAAAGTAGTCCTGGCAGCAATCTTGGGGCAGCCCCGCAGTGCCTTGCACAAGTCCTCCACAGCCCCACTGCACCTGGGCCTCCAGCCTTTCCCACTCTCCTAACCCTAACCCTAACCCTAACCCTAACCCTAAGGCTAAGGCTAATGTGAGGGGTGGCCTCAGTGTCACCCCATCAGCGGCCTAGCTGCCTGAAAAGACAAAGTAGTCCTGGCAGCAATCTTGGGGCAGCCCCGCAGTGCCTTGCGCAAGTCCTCCACAGCCCCACTGCACCTGCGCCTCCAGCCTTTCCCACTCTCCTAACCCTAACCCTAACCCTAACCCTAACCCTAAGGCTAATGTGAGGGGTGGCCCCAGTGTCACCCCATCAGCGGCCTAGCTGCCTGAAAAGACAAAGTAGTCCTGGCAGCAATCTTGGGGCAGCCCCGCAGTGCCTTGCGCAAGTCCTCCACAGCCCCACTGCACCTGGGCCTCCAGCCTTTCCCACTCTCCTAACCCTAACCCTAAGGCTAAGGCTAAGGCTAAGGCTAATGGGAGGGGTGGCCCCAGTGTCACCCCATCAGCGGCCTAGCTGCCTGAAAAGACAAAGTAGTCCTGGCAGCAATCTTGGGGCAGCCCCGCAGTGCCTTGCGCAAGTCCTCCACAGCCCCACTGCACCTGCGCCTCCAGCCTTTCCCACTCTCCTAACCCTAACCCTAAGGCTAAGGCTAAGGCTAAGGCTAATGGGAGGGGTGGCCCCAGTGTCACCCCATCAGCGGCCTAGCTGCCTGAAAAGACAAAGTAGTCCTGGCAGCAATCTTGGGGCAGCCCCGCAGTGCCTTGCGCAAGTCCTCCACAGCCCCACTGCACCTGGGCCTCCAGCCTTTCCCACTCTCCTAACCCTAACCCTAACCCTAACCCTAACCCTAAGGCTAAGGCTAACGTGAGGGGTGGCCCCAGTGTCACCCCATCAGCGGCCTAGCTGCCTGAAAAGACAAAGTAGTCCTGGCAGCAATCTTGGGGCAGCCCCACAGTGCCTTGCGCAAGTCCTCCACAGCCCCACTGCACCTGCGCCTCCAGCCTTTCCCACTCTCCTAACCCTAACCCTAACCCTAACCGTAAGGCTAAGGCTAAGGCTAATGTGAGGGGTGGCCTCAGTGTCACCCCATCAGCGGCCTAGCTGCCTGAAAAGACAAAGTAGTCCTGGCAGCAATCTTGGGGCAGCCCCGCAGTGCCTTGCGCAAGTCCTCCACAGCCCCACTGCACCTGCGCCTCCAGCCTTTCCCACTCTCCTAACCCTAACCCTAACCCTAACCCTAACCCTAAGGCTAAGGCTAATGGGAGGGGTGGCCTCAGTGTCACCCCATCAGCGGCCTAGCTGCCTGAAAAGACAAAGTAGTCCTGGCAGCAATCTTGGGGCAGCCCCGCAGTGCCTTGCGCAAGTCCTCCACAGCCCCACTGCACCTGCGCCTCCAGCCTTTCCCACTCTCCTAACCCTAACCCTAACCCTAACCCTAACCCTAACCCTAACCCTAAGGCTAAGGCTAAGGCTAATGTGAGGGGTGGCCCCAGTGTCACCCCATCAGCGGCCTAGCTGCCTGAAAAGACAAAGTAGTCCTGGCAGCAATCTTGGGGCAGCCCCGCAGTGCCTTGCGCAAGTCCTCCACAGCCCCACTGCACCTGGGCCTCCAGCCTTTCCCACTCTCCTAACCCTAACCCTAACCCTAACCCTAAGGCTAAGGCTAAGGCTAATGTGAGGGGTGGCCTCAGTGTCACCCCATCAGCGGCCTAGCTGCCTGAAAAGACAAAGTAGTCCTGGCAGCAATCTTGGGGCAGCCCCGCAGTGCCTTGCGCAAGTCCTCCACAGCCCCACTGCACCTGCGCCTCCAGCCTTTCCCACTCTCCTAACCCTAACCCTAACCCTAAGGCTAAGGCTAAGGCTAATGTGAGGGGTGGCCCCAGTGTCACCCCATCAGCGGCCTAGCTGCCTGAAAAGACAAAGTAGTCCTGGCAGCAATCTTGGGGCAGCCCCGCAGTGCCTTGCGCAAGTCCTCCACAGCCCCACTGCACCTGGGCCTCCAGCCTTTCCCACTCTCCTAACCCTAACCCTAAGCCTAACCCTAACCCTAAGGCTAAGGCTAATGTGAGGGGTGGCCCCAGTGTCACCCCATCAGCGGCCTAGCTGCCTGAAAAGACAAAGTAGTCCTGGCAGCAATCTTGGGGCAGCCCCGCAGTGCCTTGCGCAAGTCCTCCACAGCCCCACTGCACCTGGGCCTCCAGCCTTTCCCACTCTCCTAACCCTAACCCTAACCCTAACCCTAACCCTAAGGCTAAGGCTAAGGCTAATGGGAGGGGTGGCCTCAGTGTCACCCCATCAGCGGCCTAGCTGCCTGAAAAGACAAAGTAGTCCTGGCAGCAATCTTGGGGCAGCCCCGCAGTGCCTTGCGCAAGTCCTCCACAGCCCCACTGCACCTGCGCCTCCAGCCTTTCCCACTCTCCTAACCCTAACCCTAACCCTAAGGCTAAGGCTAAGGCTAAGGCTAAGGCTAATGGGAGGGGTGGCCTCAGTGTCACCCCATCAGCGGCCTAGCTGCCTGAAAAGACAAAGTAGTCCTGGCAGCAATCTTGGGGCAGCCCCGCAGTGCCTTGCGCAAGTCCTCCACAGCCCCACTGCACCTGGGCCTCCAGCCTTTCCCACTCTCCTAACCCTAACCCTAACCCTAACCCTAACCCTAAGGCTAAGGCTAATGTGAGGGGTGGCCTCAGTGTCACCCCATCAGCAGCCTAGCTGCCTGAAAAGACAAAGTAGTCCTGGCAGCAATCTTGGGGCAGCCCCGCAGTGCCTTGCACAAGTCCTCCACAGCCCCACTGCACCTGCGCCTCCAGCCTTTCCCACTCTCCTAACCCTAACCCTAACCCTAACCCTAAGGCTAAGGCTAAGGCTAACGTGAGGGGTGGCCCCAGTGTCACCCCATCAGCGGCCTAGCTGCCTGAAAAGACAAAGTAGTCCTGGCAGCAATCTTGGGGCAGCCCCGCAGTGCCTTGCGCAAGTCCTCCACAGCCCCACTGCACCTGCGCCTCCAGCCTTTCCCACTCTCCTAACCCTAACCCTAACCCTAACCCTAAGGCTAAGGCTAATGTGAGGGGTGGCCTCAGTGTCACCCCATCAGCGGCCTAGCTGCCTGAAAAGACAAAGTAGTCCTGGCAGCAATCTTGGGGCAGCCCCGCAGTGCCTTGCGCAAGTCCTCCACAGCCCCACTGCACCTGCGCCTCCAGCCTTTCCCACTCTCCTAACCCTAACCCTAACCCTAACCCTAAGGCTAAGGCTAATGTGAGGGGTGGCCCCAGTGTCACCCCATCAGCGGCCTAGCTGCCTGAAAAGACAAAGTAGTCCTGGCAGCAATCTTGGGGCAGCCCCGCAGTGCCTTGCGCAAGTCCTCCACAGCCCCACTGCACCTGGGCCTCCAGCCTTTCCCACTCTCCTAACCCTAACCCTAACCCTAACCCTAAGGCTAAGGCTAATGTGAGGGGTGGCCCCAGTGTCACCCCATCAGCGGCCTAGCTGCCTGAAAAGACAAAGTAGTCCTGGCAGCAATCTTGGGGCAGCCCCGCAGTGCCTTGCGCAAGTCCTCCACAGCCCCACTGCACTTGGGCCTCCAGCCTTTCCCACTCTCCTAACCCTAACCCTAACCCTAACCCTAAGGCTAAGGCTAAGGCTAATGTGAGGGGTGGCCTCAGTGTCACCCCATCAGCGGCCTAGCTGCCTGAAAAGACAAAGTAGTCCTGGCAGCAATCTTGGGGCAGCCCCGCAGTGCCTTGCGCAAGTCCTCCACAGCCCCACTGCACCTGGGCCTCCAGCCTTTCCCACTCTCCTAACCCTAACCCTAACCCTAAGGCTAAGGCTAAGGCTAATGGGAGGGGTGGCCCCAGTGTCACCCCATCAGCGGCCTAGCTGCCTGAAAAGACAAAGTAGTCCTGGCAGCAATCTTGGGGCAGCCCCGCAGTGCCTTGCGCAAGTCCTCCACAGCCCCACTGCACCTGGGCCTCCAGCCTTTCCCACTCTCCTAACCCTAACCCTAACCCTAACCCTAAGGCTAAGGCTAAGGCTAACGTGAGGGGTGGCCCCAGTGTCACCCCATCAGCGGCCTAGCTGCCTGAAAAGACAAAGTAGTCCTGGCAGCAATCTTGGGGCAGCCCCACAGTGCCTTGCGCAAGTCCTCCACAGCCCCACTGCACCTGGGCCTCCAGCCTTTCCCACTCTCCTAACCCTAACCCTAACCCTAACCCTAAGGCTAAGGCTAAGGCTAATGTGAGGGGTGGCCTCAGTGTCACCCCATCAGCGGCCTAGCTGCCTGAAAAGACAAAGTAGTCCTGGCAGCAATCTTGGGGCAGCCCCGCAGTGCCTTGCGCAAGTCCTCCACAGCCCCACTGCACCTGCGCCTCCAGCCTTTCCCACTCTCCTAACCCTAACCCTAACCCTAACCCTAAGGCTAAGGCTAAGGCTAATGGGAGGGGTGGCCTCAGTGTCACCCCATCAGCGGCCTAGCTGCCTGAAAAGACAAAGTAGTCCTGGCAGCAATCTTGGGGCAGCCCCGCAGTGCCTTGCGCAAGTCCTCCACAGCCCCACTGCACCTGCGCCTCCAGCCTTTCCCACTCTCCTAACCCTAACCCTAACCCTAACCCTAACCCTAACCCTAACCCTAACCCTAACCCTAACCCTAAGGCTAAGGCTAAGGCTAATGTGAGGGGTGGCCTCAGTGTCACCCCATCAGCGGCCTAGCTGCCTGAAAAGACAAAGTAGTCCTGGCAGCAATCTTGGGGCAGCCCCGCAGTGCCTTGCGCAAGTCCTCCACAGCCCCACTGCACCTGCGCCTCCAGCCTTTCCCACTCTCCTAACCCTAACCCTAACCCTAACCCTAACCCTAACCCTAAGGCTAAGGCTAATGTGAGGGGTGGCCTCAGTGTCACCCCATCAGCGGCCTAGCTGCCTGAAAAGACAAAGTAGTCCTGGCAGCAATCTTGGGGCAGCCCCGCAGTGCCTTGCGCAAGTCCTCCACAGCCCCACTGCACCTGCGCCTCCAGCCTTTCCCACTCTCCTAACCCTAACCCTAACCCTAAGGCTAAGGCTAAGGCTAATGTGAGGGGTGGCCCCAGTGTCACCCCATCAGCGGCCTAGCTGCCTGAAAAGACAAAGTAGTCCTGGCAGCAATCTTGGGGCAGCCCCGCAGTGCCTTGCGCAAGTCCTCCACAGCCCCACTGCACCTGCGCCTCCAGCCTTTCCCACTCTCCTAACCCTAACCCTAACCCTAACCCTAACCCTAAGGCTAAGGCTAAGGCTAATGTGAGGGGTGGCCCCAGTGTCACCCCATCAGCGGCCTAGCTGCCTGAAAAGACAAAGTAGTCCTGGCAGCAATCTTGGGGCAGCCCCGCAGTGCCTTGCGCAAGTCCTCCACAGCCCCACTGCACCTGCGCCTCCAGCCTTTCCCACTCTCCTAACCCTAACCCTAACCCTAAGGCTAAGGCTAAGGCTAATGTGAGGGGTGGCCCCAGTGTCACCCCATCAGCGGCCTAGCTGCCTGAAAAGACAAAGTAGTCCTGGCAGCAATCTTGGGGCAGCCCCGCAGTGCCTTGCGCAAGTCCTCCACAGCCCCACTGCACCTGGGCCTCCAGCCTTTCCCACTCTCCTAACCCTAACCCTAACCCTAACCCTAAGGCTAAGGCTAAGGCTAATGTGAGGGGTGGCCTCAGTGTCACCCCATCAGCGGCCTAGCTGCCTGAAAAGACAAAGTAGTCCTGGCAGCAATCTTGGGGCAGCCCCGCAGTGCCTTGCGCAAGTCCTCCACAGCCCCACTGCACCTGCGCCTCCAGCCTTTCCCACTCTCCTAACCCTAACCCTAACCCTAACCCTAAGGCTAAGGCTAAGGCTAATGGGAGGGGTGGCCTCAGTGTCACCCCATCAGCGGCCTAGCTGCCTGAAAAGACAAAGTAGTCCTGGCAGCAATCTTGGGGCAGCCCCGCAGTGCCTTGCGCAAGTCCTCCACAGCCCCACTGCACCTGGGCCTCCAGCCTTTCCCACTCTCCTAACCCTAACCCTAACCCTAACCCTAACCCTAAGGCTAAGGCTAATGTGAGGGGTGGCCCCAGTGTCACCCCATCAGCGGCCTAGCTGCCTGAAAAGACAAAGTAGTCCTGGCAGCAATCTTGGGGCAGCCCCGCAGTGCCTTGCGCAAGTCCTCCACAGCCCCACTGCACCTGCGCCTCCAGCCTTTCCCACTCTCCTAACCCTAACCCTAACCCTAAGGCTAAGGCTAAGGCTAAGGCTAAGGCTAATGTGAGGGGTGGCCTCAGTGTCACCCCATCAGCGGCCTAGCTGCCTGAAAAGACAAAGTAGTCCTGGCAGCAATCTTGGGGCAGCCCCGCAGTGCCTTGCGCAAGTCCTCCACAGCCCCACTGCACCTGCGCCTCCAGCCTTTCCCACTCTCCTAACCCTAACCCTAACCCTAACCCTAACCCTAACCCTAAGGCTAAGGCTAATGTGAGGGGTGGCCTCAGTGTCACCCCATCAGCAGCCTAGCTGCCTGAAAAGACAAAGTAGTCCTGGCAGCAATCTTGGGGCAGCCCCGCAGTGCCTTGCACAAGTCCTCCACAGCCCCACTGCACCTGCGCCTCCAGCCTTTCCCACTCTCCTAACCCTAACCCTAAGCCTAACCCTAAGGCTAAGGCTAAGGCTAACGTGAGGGGTGGCCCCAGTGTCACCCCATCAGCGGCCTAGCTGCCTGAAAAGACAAAGTAGTCCTGGCAGCAATCTTGGGGCAGCCCCGCAGTGCCTTGCGCAAGTCCTCCACAGCCCCACTGCACCTGGGCCTCCAGCCTTTCCCACTCTCCTAACCCTAACCCTAACCCTAAGGCTAAGGCTAAGGCTAATGTGAGGGGTGGCCTCAGTGTCACCCCATCAGCGGCCTAGCTGCCTGAAAAGACAAAGTAGTCCTGGCAGCAATCTTGGGGCAGCCCCGCAGTGCCTTGCGCAAGTCCTCCACAGCCCCACTGCACCTGCGCCTCCAGCCTTTCCCACTCTCCTAACCCTAACCCTAACCCTAACCCTAACCCTAAGGCTAAGGCTAAGGCTAATGTGAGGGGTGGCCTCAGTGTCACCCCATCAGCGGCCTAGCTGCCTGAAAAGACAAAGTAGTCCTGGCAGCAATCTTGGGGCAGCCCCGCAGTGCCTTGCGCAAGTCCTCCACAGCCCCACTGCACCTGCGCCTCCAGCCTTTCCCACTCTCCTAACCCTAACCCTAACCCTAAGGCTAAGGCTAAGGCTAAGGCTAAGGCTAATGGGAGGGGTGGCCTCAGTGTCACCCCATCAGCGGCCTAGCTGCCTGAAAAGACAAAGTAGTCCTGGCAGCAATCTTGGGGCAGCCCCGCAGTGCCTTGCGCAAGTCCTCCACAGCCCCACTGCACCTGGGCCTCCAGCCTTTCCCACTCTCCTAACCCTAACCCTAACCCTAACCCTAACCCTAAGGCTAAGGCTAATGTGAGGGGTGGCCTCAGTGTCACCCCATCAGCAGCCTAGCTGCCTGAAAAGACAAAGTAGTCCTGGCAGCAATCTTGGGGCAGCCCCGCAGTGCCTTGCGCAAGTCCTCCACAGCCCCACTGCACCTGCGCCTCCAGCCTTTCCCACTCTCCTAACCCTAACCCTAACCCTAACCCTAACCCTAAGGCTAAGGCTAACGTGAGGGGTGGCCCCAGTGTCACCCCATCAGCGGCCTAGCTGCCTGAAAAGACAAAGTAGTCCTGGCAGCAATCTTGGGGCAGCCCCGCAGTGCCTTGCGCAAGTCCTCCACAGCCCCACTGCACCTGCGCCTCCAGCCTTTCCCACTCTCCTAACCCTAACCCTAACCCTAACCCTAAGGCTAAGGCTAATGTGAGGGGTGGCCTCAGTGTCACCCCATCAGCGGCCTAGCTGCCTGAAAAGACAAAGTAGTCCTGGCAGCAATCTTGGGGCAGCCCCGCAGTGCCTTGCGCAAGTCCTCCACAGCCCCACTGCACCTGCGCCTCCAGCCTTTCCCACTCTCCTAACCCTAACCCTAACCCTAAGGCTAAGGCTAAGGCTAATGTGAGGGGTGGCCTCAGTGTCACCCCATCAGCGGCCTAGCTGCCTGAAAAGACAAAGTAGTCCTGGCAGCAATCTTGGGGCAGCCCCGCAGTGCCTTGCGCAAGTCCTCCACAGCCCCACTGCACCTGCGCCTCCAGCCTTTCCCACTCTCCTAACCCTAACCCTAACCCTAACCCTAAGGCTAAGGCTAATGTGAGGGGTGGCCCCAGTGTCACCCCATCAGCGGCCTAGCTGCCTGAAAAGACAAAGTAGTCCTGGCAGCAATCTTGGGGCAGCCCCGCAGTGCCTTGCGCAAGTCCTCCACAGCCCCACTGCACCTGCGCCTCCAGCCTTTCCCACTCTCCTAACCCTAACCCTAACCCTAACCCTAAGGCTAAGGCTAAGGCTAATGTGAGGGGTGGCCCCAGTGTCACCCCATCAGCGGCCTAGCTGCCTGAAAAGACAAAGTAGTCCTGGCAGCAATCTTGGGGCAGCCCCGCAGTGCCTTGCGCAAGTCCTCCACAGCCCCACTGCACCTGCGCCTCCAGCCTTTCCCACTCTCCTAACCCTAACCCTAAGGCTAAGGCTAAGGCTAAGGCTAATGGGAGGGGTGGCCCCAGTGTCACCCCATCAGCGGCCTAGCTGCCTGAAAAGACAAAGTAGTCCTGGCAGCAATCTTGGGGCAGCCCCGCAGTGCCTTGCGCAAGTCCTCCACAGCCCCACTGCACCTGCGCCTCCAGCCTTTCCCACTCTCCTAACCCTAACCCTAACCCTAACCCTAACCCTAACCCTAAGGCTAAGGCTAACGTGAGGGGTGGCCCCAGTGTCACCCCATCAGCGGCCTAGCTGCCTGAAAAGACAAAGTAGTCCTGGCAGCAATCTTGGGGCAGCCCCACAGTGCCTTGCGCAAGTCCTCCACAGCCCCACTGCACCTGGGCCTCCAGCCTTTCCCACTCTCCTAACCCTAACCCTAACCCTAATCCTAAGGCTAAGGCTAAGGCTAATGTGAGGGGTGGCCTCAGTGTCACCCCATCAGCGGCCTAGCTGCCTGAAAAGACAAAGTAGTCCTGGCAGCAATCTTGGGGCAGCCCCGCAGTGCCTTGCGCAAGTCCTCCACAGCCCCACTGCACCTGGGCCTCCAGCCTTTCCCACTCTCCTAACCCTAACCCTAACCCTAACCCTAACCCTAAGGCTAAGGCTAATGGGAGGGGTGGCCTCAGTGTCACCCCATCAGCGGCCTAGCTGCCTGAAAAGACAAAGTAGTCCTGGCAGCAATCTTGGGGCAGCCCCGCAGTGCCTTGCGCAAGTCCTCCACAGCCCCACTGCACCTGCGCCTCCAGCCTTTCCCACTCTCCTAACCCTAACCCTAACCCTAACCCTAACCCTAACCCTAACCCTAACCCTAAGGCTAAGGCTAATGTGAGGGGTGGCCTCAGTGTCACCCCATCAGCGGCCTAGCTGCCTGAAAAGACAAAGTAGTCCTGGCAGCAATCTTGGGGCAGCCCCGCAGTGCCTTGCGCAAGTCCTCCACAGCCCCACTGCACCTGCGCCTCCAGCCTTTCCCACTCTCCTAACCCTAACCCTAACCCTAACCCTAAGGCTAAGGCTAAGGCTAATGGGAGGGGTGGCCTCAGTGTCACCCCATCAGCGGCCTAGCTGCCTGAAAAGACAAAGTAGTCCTGGCAGCAATCTTGGGGCAGCCCCGCAGTGCCTTGCGCAAGTCCTCCACAGCCCCACTGCACCTGCGCCTCCAGCCTTTCCCACTCTCCTAACCCTAACCCTAACCCTAAGGCTAAGGCTAAGGCTAATGTGAGGGGTGGCCCCAGTGTCACCCCATCAGCGGCCTAGCTGCCTGAAAAGACAAAGTAGTCCTGGCAGCAATCTTGGGGCAGCCCCGCAGTGCCTTGCGCAAGTCCTCCACAGCCCCACTGCACCTGCGCCTCCAGCCTTTCCCACTCTCCTAACCCTAACCCTAACCCTAACCCTAACCCTAACCCTAAGTCTAAGGCTAAGGCTAATGTGAGGGGTGGCCTCAGTGTCACCCCATCAGCGGCCTAGCTGCCTGAAAAGACAAAGTAGTCCTGGCAGCAATCTTGGGGCAGCCCCGCAGTGCCTTGCGCAAGTCCTCCACAGCCCCACTGCACCTGGGCCTCCAGCCTTTCCCACTCTCCTAACCCTAACCCTAACCCTAACCCTAACCCTAAGGCTAAGGCTAATGGG
The DNA here is from genome assembly GCF_040807025.1 of Struthio camelus. Taxonomy (NCBI): domain Eukaryota; kingdom Metazoa; phylum Chordata; class Aves; order Struthioniformes; family Struthionidae; genus Struthio; species Struthio camelus. The sequence goes on along the minus strand of NC_090948.1, from coordinate 28,244,445 downwards.
AGGGGTGGCCTCAGTGTCACCCCATCAGCAGCCTAGCTGCCTGAAAAGACAAAGTAGTCCTGGCAGCAATCTTGGGGCAGCCCCGCAGTGCCTTGCGCAAGTCCTCCACAGCCCCACTGCACCTGCGCCTCCAGCCTTTCCCACTCTCCTAACCCTAACCCTAACCCTAACCCTAAGGCTAAGGCTAAGGCTAATGTGAGGGGTGGCCTCAGTGTCACCCCATCAGCGGCCTAGCTGCCTGAAAAGACAAAGTAGTCCTGGCAGCAATCTTGGGGCAGCCCCGCAGTGCCTTGCGCAAGTCCTCCACAGCCCCACTGCACCTGCGCCTCCAGCCTTTCCCACTCTCCTAACCCTAACCCTAACCCTAACCCTAACCCTAACCCTAACTCTAAGCCTAACCCTAACCCTAAGGCTAACGTGAGGGGTGGCCCCAGTGTCACCCCATCAGCGGCCTAGCTGCCTGAAAAGACAAAGTAGTCCTGGCAGCAATCTTGGGGCAGCCCCGCAGTGCCTTGCGCAAGTCCTCCACAGCCCCACTGCACCTGCGCCTCCAGCCTTTCCCACTCTCCTAACCCTAACCCTAACCCTAACCCTAACCCTAAGGCTAAGGCTAATGGGAGGGGTGGCCTCAGTGTCACCCCATCAGCAGCCTAGCTGCCTGAAAAGACAAAGTAGTCCTGGCAGCAATCTTGGGGCAGCCCCGCAGTGCCTTGCGCAAGTCCTCCACAGCCCCACTGCACCTGCGCCTCCAGCCTTTCCCACTCTCCTAACCCTAACCCTAACCCTAACCCTAAGGCTAAGGCTAAGGCTAATGGGAGGGGTGGCCTCAGTGTCACCCCATCAGCGGCCTAGCTGCCTGAAAAGACAAAGTAGTCCTGGCAGCAATCTTGGGGCAGCCCCGCAGTGCCTTGCGCAAGTCCTCCACAGCCCCACTGCACCTGGGCCTCCAGCCTTTCCCACTCTCCTAACCCTAACCCTAACCCTAACCCTAACCCTAACCCTAAGGCTAAGGCTAAGGCTAATGTGAGGGGTGGCCTCAGTGTCACCCCATCAGCGGCCTAGCTGCCTGAAAAGACAAAGTAGTCCTGGCAGCAATCTTGGGGCAGCCCCGCAGTGCCTTGCGCAAGTCCTCCACAGCCCCACTGCACCTGCGCCTCCAGCCTTTCCCACTCTCCTAACCCTAACCCTAACCCTAACCCTAACCCTAAGGCTAAGGCTAATGTGAGGGGTGGCCCCAGTGTCACCCCATCAGCGGCCTAGCTGCCTGAAAAGACAAAGTAGTCCTGGCAGCAATCTTGGGGCAGCCCCGCAGTGCCTTGCGCAAGTCCTCCACAGCCCCACTGCACTTGGGCCTCCAGCCTTTCCCACTCTCCTAACCCTAACCCTAACCCTAACCCTAAGGCTAAGGCTAATGTGAGGGGTGGCCTCAGTGTCACCCCATCAGCGGCCTAGCTGCCTGAAAAGACAAAGTAGTCCTGGCAGCAATCTTGGGGCAGCCCCGCAGTGCCTTGCGCAAGTCCTCCACAGCCCCACTGCACCTGCGCCTCCAGCCTTTCCCACTCTCCTAACCCTAACCCTAACCCTAACCCTAACCCTAAGGCTAATGTGAGGGGTGGCCCCAGTGTCACCCCATCAGCGGCCTAGCTGCCTGAAAAGACAAAGTAGTCCTGGCAGCAATCTTGGGGCAGCCCCGCAGTGCCTTGCGCAAGTCCTCCACAGCCCCACTGCACCTGCGCCTCCAGCCTTTCCCACTCTCCTAACCCTAACCCTAACCCTAACCCTAAGGCTAAGGCTAAGGCTAATGTGAGGGGTGGCCTCAGTGTCACCCCATCAGCGGCCTAGCTGCCTGAAAAGACAAAGTAGTCCTGGCAGCAATCTTGGGGCAGCCCCGCAGTGCCTTGCGCAAGTCCTCCACAGCCCCACTGCACCTGCGCCTCCAGCCTTTCCCACTCTCCTAACCCTAACCCTAACCCTAACCCTAACCCTAACCCTAACCCTAACCCTAAGGCTAAGGCTAATGTGAGGGGTGGCCCCAGTGTCACCCCATCAGCGGCCTAGCTGCCTGAAAAGACAAAGTAGTCCTGGCAGCAATCTTGGGGCAGCCCCGCAATGCCTTGCGCAAGTCCTCCACAGCCCCACTGCACCTGCGCCTCCAGCCTTTCCCACTCTCCTAACCCTAACCCTAACCCTAAGGCTAAGGCTAAGGCTAAGGCTAAGGCTAATGGGAGGGGTGGCCTCAGTGTCACCCCATCAGCGGCCTAGCTGCCTGAAAAGACAAAGTAGTCCTGGCAGCAATCTTGGGGCAGCCCCGCAGTGCCTTGCGCAAGTCCTCCACAGCCCCACTGCACCTGGGCCTCCAGCCTTTCCCACTCTCCTAACCCTAACCCTAACCCTAACCCTAACCCTAACCCTAACCCTAAGGCTAAGGCTAATGTGAGGGGTGGCCTCAGTGTCACCCCATCAGCAGCCTAGCTGCCTGAAAAGACAAAGTAGTCCTGGCAGCAATCTTGGGGCAGCCCCGCAGTGCCTTGCGCAAGTCCTCCACAGCCCCACTGCACCTGCGCCTCCAGCCTTTCCCACTCTCCTAACCCTAACCCTAACCCTAACCCTAAGGCTAAGGCTAAGGCTAATGTGAGGGGTGGCCTCAGTGTCACCCCATCAGCGGCCTAGCTGCCTGAAAAGACAAAGTAGTCCTGGCAGCAATCTTGGGGCAGCCCCGCAGTGCCTTGCGCAAGTCCTCCACAGCCCCACTGCACCTGCGCCTCCAGCCTTTCCCACTCTCCTAACCCTAACCCTAACCCTAACCCTAACCCTAACCCCAACCCTAACCCTAAGGCTAAGGCTAATGTGAGGGGTGGCCCCAGTGTCACCCCATCAGCGGCCTAGCTGCCTGAAAAGACAAAGTAGTCCTGGCAGCAATCTTGGGGCAGCCCCGCAGTGCCTTGCGCAAGTCCTCCACAGCCCCACTGCACCTGCGCCTCCAGCCTTTCCCACTCTCCTAACCCTAACCCTAACCCTAACCCTAAGGCTAAGGCTAATGGGAGGGGTGGCCTCAGTGTCACCCCATCAGCGGCCTAGCTGCCTGAAAAGACAAAGTAGTCCTGGCAGCAATCTTGGGGCAGCCCCGCAGTGCCTTGCGCAAGTCCTCCACAGCCCCACTGCACTTGCGCCTCCAGCCTTTCCCACTCTCCTAACCCTAACCCTAACCCTAACCCTAACCCTAAGGCTAATGTGAGGGGTGGCCCCAGTGTCACCCCATCAGCGGCCTAGCTGCCTGAAAAGACAAAGTAGTCCTGGCAGCAATCTTGGGGCAGCCCCGCAGTGCCTTGCGCAAGTCCTCCACAGCCCCACTGCACCTGCGCCTCGAGCCTTTCCCACTCTCCTAACCCTAACCCTAATCCTAACCCTAACCCTAAGGCTAAGGCTAAGGCTAATGTGAGGGGTGGCCTCAGTGTCACCCCATCAGTGGCCTAGCTGCCTGAAAAGACAAAGTAGTCCTGGCAGCAATCTTGGGGCAGCCCCGCAGTGCCTTGCGCAAGTCCTCCACAGCCCCACTGCACCTGGGCCTCCAGCCTTTCCCACTCTCCTAACCCTAACCCTAACCCTAACCCTAACCCTAACCCTAACCCTAACCCTAACCCTAACCCTAACCCTAAGGCTAAGGCTAATGTGAGGGGTGGCCCCAGTGTCACCCCATCAGCGGCCTAGCTGCCTGAAAAGACAAAGTAGTCCTGGCAGCAATCTTGGGGCAGCCCCGCAGTGCCTTGCGCAAGTCCTCCACAGCCCCACTGCACCTGGGCCTCCAGCCTTTCCCACTCTCCTAACCCTAACCCTAACCCTAACCCTAACCCTAAGGCTAAGGCTAATGTGAGGGGTGGCCCCAGTGTCACCCCATCAGCGGCCTAGCTGCCTGAAAAGACAAAGTAGTCCTGGCAGCAATCTTGGGGCAGCCCCGCAGTGCCTTGCGCAAGTCCTCCACAGCCCCACTGCACCTGCGCCTCCAGCCTTTCCCACTCTCCTAACCCTAACCCTAACCCTAAGCCTAACCCTAAGGCTAAGGCTAAGGCTAATGGGAGGGGTGGCCTCAGTGTCACCCCATCAGCGGCCTAGCTGCCTGAAAAGACAAAGTAGTCCTGGCAGCAATCTTGGGGCAGCCCCGCAGTGCCTTGCGCAAGTCCTCCACAGCCCCACTGCACCTGCGCCTCCAGCCTTTCCCACTCTCCTAACCCTAACCCTAACCCTAAGGCTAAGGCTAAGGCTAAGGCTAATGTGAGGGGTGGCCTCAGTGTCACCCCATCAGCAGCCTAGCTGCCTGAAAAGACAAAGTAGTCCTGGCAGCAATCTTGGGGCAGCCCCGCAGTGCCTTGCGCAAGTCCTCCACAGCCCCACTGCACCTGCGCCTCCAGCCTTTCCCACTCTCCTAACCCTAACCCTAAGCCTAACCCTAAGGCTAAGGCTAAGGCTAACGTGAGGGGTGGCCCCAGTGTCACCCCATCAGCGGCCTAGCTGCCTGAAAAGACAAAGTAGTCCTGTCAGCAATCTTGGGGCAGCCCCGCAGTGCCTTGCGCAAGTCCTCCACAGCCCCACTGCACCTGCGCCTCCAGCCTTTCCCACTCTCCTAACCCTAACCCTAACCCTAACCCTAAGGCTAAGGCTAAGGCTAATGTGAGGGGTGGCCTCAGTGTCACCCCATCAGCGGCCTAGCTGCCTGAAAAGACAAAGTAGTCCTGGCAGCAATCTTGGGGCAGCCCCGCAGTGCCTTGAGCAAGTCCTCCACAGCCCCACTGCACCTGCGCCTCCAGCCTTTCCCACTCTCCTAACCCTAACCCTAAGCCTAACCCTAAGGCTAAGGCTAATGTGAGGGGTGGCCTCAGTGTCACCCCATCAGCGGCCTAGCTGCCTGAAAAGACAAAGTAGTCCTGGCAGCAATCTTGGGGCAGCCCCGCAGTGCCTTGCGCAAGTCCTCCACAGCCCCACTGCACCTGGGCCTCCAGCCTTTCCCACTCTCCTAACCCTAACCCTAACCCCAACCCTAACCCTAAGGCTAAGGCTAAGGCTAATGTGAGGGGTGGCCTCAGTGTCACCCCATCAGCGGCCTAGCTGCCTGAAAAGACAAAGTAGTCCTGGCAGCAATCTTGGGGCAGCCCCGCAGTGCCTTGCGCAAGTCCTCCACAGCCCCACTGCACCTGCGCCTCCAGCCTTTCCCACTCTCCTAACCCTAACCCTAACCCTAACCCTAAGTCTAAGGCTAAGGCTAATGGGAGGGGTGGCCTCAGTGTCACCCCATCAGCGGCCTAGCTGCCTGAAAAGACAAAGTAGTCCTGGCAGCAATCTTGGGGCAGCCCCGCAGTGCCTTGCGCAAGTCCTCCACAGCCCCACTGCACCTGGGCCTCCAGCCTTTCCCACTCTCCTAACCCTAACCCTAACCCTAACCCTAACCCTAACCCTAAGGCTAAGGCTAATGGGAGGGGTGGCCTCAGTGTCACCCCATCAGCGGCCTAGCTGCCTGAAAAGACAAAGTAGTCCTGGCAGCAATCTTGGGGCAGCCCCGCAGTGCCTTGCGCAAGTCCTCCACAGCCCCACTGCACCTGCGCCTCCAGCCTTTCCCACTCTCCTAACCCTAACCCTAACCCTAACCCTAACCCTAACCCTAAGGCTAAGGCTAATGTGAGGGGTGGCCTCAGTGTCACCCCATCAGCGGCCTAGCTGCCTGAAAAGACAAAGTAGTCCTGGCAGCAATCTTGGGGCAGCCCCGCAGTGCCTTGCGCAAGTCCTCCACAGCCCCACTGCACCTGCGCCTCCAGCCTTTCCCACTCTCCTAACCCTAACCCTAACCCTAACCCTAAGGCTAAGGCTAAGGCTAATGTGAGGGGTGGCCTCAGTGTCACCCCATCAGCGGCCTAGCTGCCTGAAAAGACAAAGTAGTCCTGGCAGCAATCTTGGGGCAGCCCCGCAGTGCCTTGCGCAAGTCCTCCACAGCCCCACTGCACCTGGGCCTCCAGCCTTTCCCACTCTCCTAACCCTAACCCTAACCCTAAGGCTAAGGCTAAGGCTAATGGGAGGGGTGGCCCCAGTGTCACCCCATCAGCGGCCTAGCTGCCTGAAAAGACAAAGTAGTCCTGGCAGCAATCTTGGGGCAGCCCCGCAGTGCCTTGCGCAAGTCCTCCACAGCCCCACTGCACCTGCGCCTCCAGCCTTTCCCACTCTCCTAACCCTAACCCTAAGCCTAACCCTAATCCTAAGGCTAAGGCTAACGTGAGGGGTGGCCCCAGTGTCACCCCATCAGCGGCCTAGCTGCCTGAAAAGACAAAGTAGTCCTGGCAGCAATCTTGGGGCAGCCCCGCAGTGCCTTGCGCAAGTCCTCCACAGCCCCACTGCACCTGCGCCTCCAGCCTTTCCCACTCTCCTAACCCTAACCCTAACCCTAACCCTAAGGCTAAGGCTAAGGCTAATGTGAGGGGTGGCCTCAGTGTCACCCCATCAGCGGCCTAGCTGCCTGAAAAGACAAAGTAGTCCTGGCAGCAATCTTGGGGCAGCCCCGCAGTGCCTTGCGCAAGTCCTCCACAGCCCCACTGCACCTGGGCCTCCAGCCTTTCCCACTCTCCTAACCCTAACCCTAACCCTAACCCTAAGGCTAAGGCTAAGGCTAAGGCTAATGGGAGGGGTGGCCTCAGTGTCACCCCATCAGCGGCCTAGCTGCCTGAAAAGACAAAGTAGTCCTGGCAGCAATCTTGGGGCAGCCCCGCAGTGCCTTGCGCAAGTCCTCCACAGCCCCACTGCACCTGCGCCTCCAGCCTTTCCCACTCTCCTAACCCTAACCCTAACCCTAACCCTAACCCTAAGGCTAAGGCTAATGTGAGGGGTGGCCTCAGTGTCACCCCATCAGCAGCCTAGCTGCCTGAAAAGACAAAGTAGTCCTGGCAGCAATCTTGGGGCAGCCCCGCAGTGCCTTGCACAAGTCCTCCACAGCCCCACTGCACCTGCGCCTCCAGCCTTTCCCACTCTCCTAACCCTAACCCTAAGCCTAACCCTAAGGCTAAGGCTAAGGCTAACGTGAGGGGTGGCCCCAGTGTCACCCCATCAGCGGCCTAGCTGCCTGAAAAGACAAAGTAGTCCTGGCAGCAATCTTGGGGCAGCCCCGCAGTGCCTTGCGCAAGTCCTCCACAGCCCCACTGCACCTGCGCCTCCAGCCTTTCCCACTCTCCTAACCCTAACCCTAACCCTAACCCTAAGGCTAAGGCTAATGTGAGGGGTGGCCTCAGTGTCACCCCATCAGCGGCCTAGCTGCCTGAAAAGACAAAGTAGTCCTGGCAGCAATCTTGGGGCAGCCCCGCAGTGCCTTGCGCAAGTCCTCCACAGCCCCACTGCACCTGGGCCTCCAGCCTTTCCCACTCTCCTAACCCTAACCCTAATCCTAAGGCTAAGGCTAAGGCTAATGTGAGGGGTGGCCCCAGTGTCACCCCATCAGCGGCCTAGCTGCCTGAAAAGACAAAGTAGTCCTGGCAGCAATCTTGGGGCAGCCCCGCAGTGCCTTGCGCAAGTCCTCCACAGCCCCACTGCACCTGCGCCTCCAGCCTTTCCCACTCTCCTAACCCTAACCCTAACCCTAACCCTAAGGCTAAGGCTAATGTGAGGGGTGGCCCCAGTGTCACCCCATCAGCGGCCTAGCTGCCTGAAAAGACAAAGTAGTCCTGGCAGCAATCTTGGGGCAGCCCCGCAGTGCCTTGCGCAAGTCCTCCACAGCCCCACTGCACTTGGGCCTCCAGCCTTTCCCACTCTCCTAACCCTAACCCTAACCCTAACCCTAAGGCTAAGGCTAAGGCTAATGTGAGGGGTGGCCCCAGTGTCACCCCATCAGCGGCCTAGCTGCCTGAAAAGACAAAGTAGTCCTGGCAGCAATCTTGGGGCAGCCCCGCAGTGCCTTGCGCAAGTCCTCCACAGCCCCACTGCACCTGCGCCTCCAGCCTTTCCCACTCTCCTAACCCTAACCCTAAGGCTAAGGCTAAGGCTAAGGCTAATGGGAGGGGTGGCCCCAGTGTCACCCCATCAGCGGCCTAGCTGCCTGAAAAGACAAAGTAGTCCTGGCAGCAATCTTGGGGCAGCCCCGCAGTGCCTTGCGCAAGTCCTCCACAGCCCCACTGCACCTGGGCCTCCAGCCTTTCCCACTCTCCTAACCCTAACCCTAACCCTAACCCTAACCCTAAGGCTAAGGCTAACGTGAGGGGTGGCCCCAGTGTCACCCCATCAGCGGCCTAGCTGCCTGAAAAGACAAAGTAGTCCTGGCAGCAATCTTGGGGCAGCCCCACAGTGCCTTGCGCAAGTCCTCCACAGCCCCACTGCACCTGGGCCTCCAGCCTTTCCCACTCTCCTAACCCTAACCCTAACCCTAACCCTAAGTCTAAGGCTAAGGCTAATGTGAGGGGTGGCCTCAGTGTCACCCCATCAGCGGCCTAGCTGCCTGAAAAGACAAAGTAGTCCTGGCAGCAATCTTGGGGCAGCCCCGCAGTGCCTTGCGCAAGTCCTCCACAGCCCCACTGCACCTGCGCCTCCAGCCTTTCCCACTCTCCTAACCCTAACCCTAACCCTAACCCTAACCCTAAGGCTAAGGCTAATGGGAGGGGTGGCCTCAGTGTCACCCCATCAGCGGCCTAGCTGCCTGAAAAGACAAAGTAGTCCTGGCAGCAATCTTGGGGCAGCCCCGCAGTGCCTTGCGCAAGTCCTCCACAGCCCCACTGCACCTGCGCCTCCAGCCTTTCCCACTCTCCTAACCCTAACCCTAACCCTAAGGCTAAGGCTAAGGCTAAGGCTAATGTGAGGGGTGGCCTCAGTGTCACCCCATCAGCGGCCTAGCTGCCTGAAAAGACAAAGTAGTCCTGGCAGCAATCTTGGGGCAGCCCCGCAGTGCCTTGCGCAAGTCCTCCACAGCCCCACTGCACCTGCGCCTCCAGCCTTTCCCACTCTCCTAACCCTAACCCTAACCCTAAGGCTAAGGCTAATGTGAGGGGTGGCCCCAGTGTCACCCCATCAGCGGCCTAGCTGCCTGAAAAGACAAAGTAGTCCTGGCAGCAATCTTGGGGCAGCCCCGCAGTGCCTTGCGCAAGTCCTCCACAGCCCCACTGCACCTGCGCCTCCAGCCTTTCCCACTCTCCTAACCCTAACCCTAACCCTAACCCTAACCCTAACCCTAAGGCTAAGGCTAATGTGAGGGGTGGCCCCAGTGTCACCCCATCAGCGGCCTAGCTGCCTGAAAAGACAAAGTAGTCCTGGCAGCAATCTTGGGCCAGCCCCGCAGTGCCTTGCGCAAGTCCTCCACAGCCCCACTGCACCTGCGCCTCCAGCCTTTCCCACTCTCCTAACCCTAACCCTAACCCTAACCCTAACCCTAAGGCTAAGGCTAAGGCTAATGGGAGGGGTGGCCTCAGTGTCACCCCATCAGCGGCCTAGCTGCCTGAAAAGACAAAGTAGTCCTGGCAGCAATCTTGGGGCAGCCCCGCAGTGCCTTGCGCAAGTCCTCCACAGCCCCACTGCACCTGCGCCTCCAGCCTTTCCCACTCTCCTAACCCTAACCCTAACCCTAAGGCTAAGGCTAAGGCTAAGGCTAAGGCTAATGGGAGGGGTGGCCTCAGTGTCACCCCATCAGCGGCCTAGCTGCCTGAAAAGACAAAGTAGTCCTGGCAGCAATCTTGGGGCAGCCCCGCAGTGCCTTGCGCAAGTCCTCCACAGCCCCACTGCACCTGGGCCTCCAGCCTTTCCCACTCTCCTAACCCTAACCCTAACCCTAACCCTAACCCTAAGGCTAAGGCTAATGTGAGGGGTGGCCTCAGTGTCACCCCATCAGCAGCCTAGCTGCCTGAAAAGACAAAGTAGTCCTGGCAGCAATCTTGGGGCAGCCCCGCAGTGCCTTGCACAAGTCCTCCACAGCCCCACTGCACCTGCGCCTCCAGCCTTTCCCACTCTCCTAACCCTAACCCTAAGCCTAACCCTAAGGCTAAGGCTAAGGCTAACGTGAGGGGTGGCCCCAGTGTCACCCCATCAGCGGCCTAGCTGCCTGAAAAGACAAAGTAGTCCTGGCAGCAATCTTGGGGCAGCCCCGCAGTGCCTTGCGCAAGTCCTCCACAGCCCCACTGCACCTGCGCCTCCAGCCTTTCCCACTCTCCTAACCCTAACCCTAACCCTAACCCTAAGGCTAAGGCTAAGGCTAATGTGAGGGGTGGCCCCAGTGTCACCCCATCAGCGGCCTAGCTGCCTGAAAAGACAAAGTAGTCCTGGCAGCAATCTTGGGGCAGCCCCGCAGTGCCTTGCGCAAGTCCTCCACAGCCCCACTGCACCTGCGCCTCCAGCCTTTCCCACTCTCCTAACCCTAACCCTAATCCTAAGGCTAAGGCTAAGGCTAATGTGAGGGGTGGCCCCAGTGTCACCCCATCAGCGGCCTAGCTGCCTGAAAAGACAAAGTAGTCCTGGCAGCAATCTTGGGGCAGCCCCGCAGTGCCTTGCGCAAGTCCTCCACAGCCCCACTGCACCTGCGCCTCCAGCCTTTCCCACTCTCCTAACCCTAACCCTAACCCTAACCCTAAGGCTAAGGCTAATGTGAGGGGTGGCCCCAGTGTCACCCCATCAGCGGCCTAGCTGCCTGAAAAGACAAAGTAGTCCTGGCAGCAATCTTGGGGCAGCCCCGCAGTGCCTTGCGCAAGTCCTCCACAGCCCCACTGCACTTGGGCCTCCAGCCTTTCCCACTCTCCTAACCCTAACCCTAACCCTAACCCTAACCCTAAGGCTAAGGCTAATGTGAGGGGTGGCCCCAGTGTCACCCCATCAGCGGCCTAGCTGCCTGAAAAGACAAAGTAGTCCTGGCAGCAATCTTGGGGCAGCCCCGCAGTGCCTTGCGCAAGTCCTCCACAGCCCCACTGCACCTGCGCCTCCAGCCTTTCCCACTCTCCTAACCCTAACCCTAACCCTAAGGCTAAGGCTAAGGCTAATGGGAGGGGTGGCCCCAGTGTCACCCCATCAGCGGCCTAGCTGCCTGAAAAGACAAAGTAGTCCTGGCAGCAATCTTGGGGCAGCCCCGCAGTGCCTTGCGCAAGTCCTCCACAGCCCCACTGCACCTGGGCCTCCAGCCTTTCCCACTCTCCTAACCCTAACCCTAACCCTAACCCTAACCCTAAGGCTAAGGCTAACGTGAGGGGTGGCCCCAGTGTCACCCCATCAGCGGCCTAGCTGCCTGAAAAGACAAAGTAGTCCTGGCAGCAATCTTGGGGCAGCCCCACAGTGCCTTGCGCAAGTCCTCCACAGCCCCACTGCACCTGGGCCTCCAGCCTTTCCCACTCTCCTAACCCTAACCCTAACCCTAACCCTAAGGCTAAGGCTAAGGCTAATGTGAGGGGTGGCCTCAGTGTCACCCCATCAGCGGCCTAGCTGCCTGAAAAGACAAAGTAGTCCTGGCAGCAATCTTGGGGCAGCCCCGCAGTGCCTTGCGCAAGTCCTCCACAGCCCCACTGCACCTGGGCCTCCAGCCTTTCCCACTCTCCTAACCCTAACCCTAACCCTAACCCTAAGGCTAAGGCTAAGGCTAATGGGAGGGGTGGCCCCAGTGTCACCCCATCAGCGGCCTAGCTGCCTGAAAAGACAAAGTAGTCCTGGCAGCAATCTTGGGGCAGCCCCGCAGTGCCTTGCGCAAGTCCTCCACAGCCCCACTGCACCTGCGCCTCCAGCTTTTCCCACTCTCCTAACCCTAACCCTAACCCTAACCCTAACCCTAACCCTAACCCTAACCCTAACCCTAAGGCTAAGGCTAATGTGAGGGGTGGCCTCAGTGTCACCCCATCAGCGGCCTAGCTGCCTGAAAAGACAAAGTAGTCCTGGCAGCAATCTTGGGGCAGCCCCGCAGTGCCTTGCGCAAGTCCTCCACAGCCCCACTGCACCTGCGCCTCCAGCCTTTCCCACTCTCCTAACCCTAACCCTAACCCTAACCCTAAGGCTAAGGCTAAGGCTAATGTGAGGGGTGGCCTCAGTGTCACCCCATCAGCGGCCTAGCTGCCTGAAAAGACAAAGTAGTCCTGGCAGCAATCTTGGGGCAGCCCCGCAGTGCCTTGCGCAAGTCCTCCACAGCCCCACTGCACCTGCGCCTCCAGCCTTTCCCACTCTCCTAACCCTAACCCTAACCCTAAGGCTAAGGCTAAGGCTAATGGGAGGGGTGGCCCCAGTGTCACCCCATCAGCGGCCTAGCTGCCTGAAAAGACAAAGTAGTCCTGGCAGCAATCTTGGGGCAGCCCCGCAGTGCCTTGCGCAAGTCCTCCACAGCCCCACTGCACCTGCGCCTCCAGCCTTTCCCACTCTCCTAACCCTAACCCTAACCCTAACCCTAACCCTAAGGCTAAGGCTAAGGCTAATGTGAGGGGTGGCCCCAGTGTCACCCCATCAGCGGCCTAGCTGCCTGAAAAGACAAAGTAGTCCTGGCAGCAATCTTGGGGCAGCCCCGCAGTGCCTTGCGCAAGTCCTCCACAGCCCCACTGCACCTGCGCCTCCAGCCTTTCCCACTCTCCTAACCCTAACCCTAACCCTAAGGCTAAGGCTAAGGCTAATGTGAGGGGTGGCCTCAGTGTCACCCCATCAGCGGCCTAGCTGCCTGAAAAGACAAAGTAGTCCTGGCAGCAATCTTGGGGCAGCCCCGCAGTGCCTTGCGCAAGTCCTCCACAGCCCCACTGCACCTGGGCCTCCAGCCTTTCCCACTCTCCTAACCCTAACCCTAACCCTAAGGCTAAGGCTAAGGCTAATGTGAGGGGTGGCCTCAGTGTCACCCCATCAGCGGCCTAGCTGCCTGAAAAGACAAAGTAGTCCTGGCAGCAATCTTGGGGCAGCCCCGCAGTGCCTTGCGCAAGTCCTCCACAGCCCCACTGCACCTGCGCCTCCAGCCTTTCCCACTCTCCTAACCCTAACCCTAACCCTAACCCTAACCCTAAGGCTAAGGCTAATGTGAGGGGTGGCCCCAGTGTCACCCCATCAGCGGCCTAGCTGCCTGAAAAGACAAAGTAGTCCTGGCAGCAATCTTGGGGCAGCCCCGCAGTGCCTTGCGCAAGTCCTCCACAGCCCCACTGCACCTGCGCCTCCAGCCTTTCCCACTCTCCTAACCCTAACCCTAACCCTAACCCTAACCCTAAGGCTAAGGCTAATGTGAGGGGTGGCCCCAGTGTCACCCCATCAGCGGCCTAGCTGCCTGAAAAGACAAAGTAGTCCTGGCAGCAATCTTGGGGCAGCCCCGCAGTGCCTTGCGCAAGTCCTCCACAGCCCCACTGCACCTGCGCCTCCAGCCTTTCCCACTCTCCTAACCCTAACCCTAACCCTAAGGCTAAGGCTAAGGCTAAGGCTAAGGCTAATGGGAGGGGTGGCCTCAGTGTCACCCCATCAGCGGCCTAGCTGCCTGAAAAGACAAAGTAGTCCTGGCAGCAATCTTGGGGCAGCCCCGCAGTGCCTTGCGCAAGTCCTCCACAGCCCCACTGCACCTGGGCCTCCAGCCTTTCCCACTCTCCTAACCCTAACCCTAACCCTAACCCTAACCCTAACCCTAAGGCTAAGGCTAATGTGAGGGGTGGCCTCAGTGTCACCCCATCAGCAGCCTAGCTGCCTGAAAAGACAAAGTAGTCCTGGCAGCAATCTTGGGGCAGCCCCGCAGTGCCTTGCACAAGTCCTCCACAGCCCCACTGCACCTGCGCCTCCAGCCTTTCCCACTCTCCTAACCCTAACCCTAAGCCTAACCCTAAGGCTAAGGCTAAGGCTAACGTGAGGGGTGGCCCCAGTGTCACCCCATCAGCGGCCTAGCTGCCTGAAAAGACAAAGTAGTCCTGGCAGCAATCTTGGGGCAGCCCCGCAGTGCCTTGCGCAAGTCCTCCACAGCCCCACTGCACCTGGGCCTCCAGCCTTTCCCACTCTCCTAACCCTAACCCTAACCCTAACCCTAAGGCTAAGGCTAATGTGAGGGGTGGCCCCAGTGTCACCCCATCAGCGGCCTAGCTGCCTGAAAAGACAAAGTAGTCCTGGCAGCAATCTTGGGGCAGCCCCGCAGTGCCTTGCGCAAGTCCTCCACAGCCCCACTGCACCTGCGCCTCCAGCCTTTCCCACTCTCCTAACCCTAACCCTAACCCTAACCCTAAGGCTAAGGCTAAGGCTAATGTGAGGGGTGGCCTCAGTGTCACCCCATCAGCGGCCTAGCTGCCTGAAAAGACAAAGTAGTCCTGGCAGCAATCTTGGGGCAGCCCCGCAGTGCCTTGCGCAAGTCCTCCACAGCCCCACTGCACCTGCGCCTCCAGCCTTTCCCACTCTCCTAACCCTAACCCTAACCCTAACCCTAATCCTAAGGCTAAGGCTAAGGCTAATGTGAGGGGTGGCCTCAGTGTCACCCCATCAGCGGCCTAGCTGCCTGAAAAGACAAAGTAGTCCTGGCAGCAATCTTGGGGCAGCCCCGCAGTGCCTTGCGCAAGTCCTCCACAGCCCCACTGCACCTGCGCCTCCAGCCTTTCCCACTCTCCTAACCCTAACCCTAAGCCTAACCCTAAGGCTAAGGCTAAGGCTAACGTGAGGGGTGGCCCCAGTGTCACCCCATCAGCGGCCTAGCTGCCTGAAAAGACAAAGTAGTCCTGGCAGCAATCTTGGGGCAGCCCCGCAGTGCCTTGCGCAAGTCCTCCACAGCCCCACTGCACCTGCGCCTCCAGCCTTTCCCACTCTCCTAACCCTAACCCTAACCCTAACCCTAAGGCTAAGGCTAATGTGAGGGGTGGCCTCAGTGTCACCCCATCAGCGGCCTAGCTGCCTGAAAAGACAAAGTAGTCCTGGCAGCAATCTTGGGGCAGCCCCGCAGTGCCTTGCGCAAGTCCTCCACAGCCCCACTGCACCTGCGCCTCCAGCCTTTCCCACTCTCCTAACCCTAACCCTAACCCTAAGGCTAAGGCTAAGGCTAATGTGAGGGGTGGCCTCAGTGTCACCCCATCAGCGGCCTAGCTGCCTGAAAAGACAAAGTAGTCCTGGCAGCAATCTTGGGGCAGCCCCGCAGTGCCTTGCGCAAGTCCTCCACAGCCCCACTGCACCTGCGCCTCCAGCCTTTCCCACTCTCCTAACCCTAACCCTAACCCTAAGGCTAAGGCTAAGGCTAATGTGAGGGGTGGCCCCAGTGTCACCCCATCAGCGGCCTAGCTGCCTGAAAAGACAAAGTAGTCCTGGCAGCAATCTTGGGGCAGCCCCGCAGTGCCTTGCGCAAGTCCTCCACAGCCCCACTGCACCTGCGCCTCCAGCCTTTCCCACTCTCCTAACCCTAACCCTAACCCTAACCCTAAGGCTAAGGCTAAGGCTAATGTGAGGGGTGGCCCCAGTGTCACCCCATCAGCGGCCTAGCTGCCTGAAAAGACAAAGTAGTCCTGGCAGCAATCTTGGGGCAGCCCCGCAGTGCCTTGCGCAAGTCCTCCACAGCCCCACTGCACCTGCGCCTCCAGCCTTTCCCACTCTCCTAACCCTAACCCTAAGGCTAAGGCTAAGGCTAAGGCTAATGGGAGGGGTGGCCCCAGTGTCACCCCATCAGCGGCCTAGCTGCCTGAAAAGACAAAGTAGTCCTGGCAGCAATCTTGGGGCAGCCCCGCAGTGCCTTGCGCAAGTCCTCCACAGCCCCACTGCACCTGGGCCTCCAGCCTTTCCCACTCTCCTAACCCTAACCCTAACCCTAACCCTAACCCTAAGGCTAAGGCTAACGTGAGGGGTGGCCCCAGTGTCACCCCATCAGCGGCCTAGCTGCCTGAAAAGACAAAGTAGTCCTGGCAGCAATCTTGGGGCAGCCCCACAGTGCCTTGCGCAAGTCCTCCACAGCCCCACTGCACCTGGGCCTCCAGCCTTTCCCACTCTCCTAACCCTAACCCTAACCCTAACCCTAAGTCTAAGGCTAAGGCTAATGTGAGGGGTGGCCTCAGTGTCACCCCATCAGCGGCCTAGCTGCCTGAAAAGACAAAGTAGTCCTGGCAGCAATCTTGGGGCAGCCCCGCAGTGCCTTGCGCAAGTCCTCCACAGCCCCACTGCACCTGGGCCTCCAGCCTTTCCCACTCTCCTAACCCTAACCCTAACCCTAACCCTAACCCTAAGGCTAAGGCTAATGGGAGGGGTGGCCTCAGTGTCACCCCATCAGCGGCCTAGCTGCCTGAAAAGACAAAGTAGTCCTGGCAGCAATCTTGGGGCAGCCCCGCAGTGCCTTGCGCAAGTCCTCCACAGCCCCACTGCACCTGCGCCTCCAGCCTTTCCCACTCTCCTAACCCTAACCCTAACCCTAACCCTAACCCTAACCCTAAACCTAACCCTAAGGCTAAGGCTAATGTGAGGGGTGGCCTCAGTGTCACCCCATCAGCGGCCTAGCTGCCTGAAAAGACAAAGTAGTCCTGGCAGCAATCTTGGGGCAGCCCCGCAGTGCCTTGCGCAAGTCCTCCACAGCCCCACTGCACCTGCGCCTCCAGCCTTTCCCACTCTCCTAACCCTAACCCTAACCCTAACCCTAAGGCTAAGGCTAAGGCTAATGTGAGGGGTGGCCTCAGTGTCACCCCATCAGCGGCCTAGCTGCCTGAAAAGACAAAGTAGTCCTGGCAGCAATCTTGGGGCAGCCCCGCAGTGCCTTGCGCAAGTCCTCCACAGCCCCACTGCACCTGGGCCTCCAGCCTTTCCCACTCTCCTAACCCTAACCCTAACCCTAAGGCTAAGGCTAAGGCTAATGTGAGGGGTGGCCCCAGTGTCACCCCATCAGCGGCCTAGCTGCCTGAAAAGACAAAGTAGTCCTGGCAGCAATCTTGGGGCAGCCCCGCAGTGCCTTGCGCAAGTCCTCCACAGCCCCACTGCACCTGCGCCTCCAGCCTTTCCCACTCTCCTAACCCTAACCCTAACCCTAACCCTAACCCTAAGGCTAAGGCTAAGGCTAATGTGAGGGGTGGCCCCAGTGTCACCCCATCAGCGGCCTAGCTGCCTGAAAAGACAAAGTAGTCCTGGCAGCAATCTTGGGGCAGCCCCGCAGTGCCTTGCGCAAGTCCTCCACAGCCCCACTGCACCTGCGCCTCCAGCCTTTCCCACTCTCCTAACCCTAACCCTAACCCTAAGGCTAAGGCTAAGGCTAATGTGAGGGGTGGCCTCAGTGTCACCCCATCAGCGGCCTAGCTGCCTGAAAAGACAAAGTAGTCCTGGCAGCAATCTTGGGGCAGCCCCGCAGTGCCTTGCGCAAGTCCTCCACAGCCCCACTGCACCTGCGCCTCCAGCCTTTCCCACTCTCCTAACCCTAACCCTAACCCTAAGGCTAAGGCTAAGGCTAATGTGAGGGGTGGCCTCAGTGTCACCCCATCAGCGGCCTAGCTGCCTGAAAAGACAAAGTAGTCCTGGCAGCAATCTTGGGGCAGCCCCGCAGTGCCTTGCGCAAGTCCTCCACAGCCCCACTGCACCTGGGCCTCCAGCCTTTCCCACTCTCCTAACCCTAACCCTAACCCTAACCCTAACCCTAAGGCTAAGGCTAATGTGAGGGGTGGCCCCAGTGTCACCCCATCAGCGGCCTAGCTGCCTGAAAAGACAAAGTAGTCCTGGCAGCAATCTTGGGGCAGCCCCGCAGTGCCTTGCGCAAGTCCTCCACAGCCCCACTGCACCTGCGCCTCCAGCCTTTCCCACTCTCCTAACCCTAACCCTAAGCCTAACCCTAACCCTAAGGCTAAGGCTAAGGCTAATGTGAGGGGTGGCCCCAGTGTCACCCCATCAGCGGCCTAGCTGCCTGAAAAGACAAAGTAGTCCTGGCAGCAATCTTGGGGCAGCCCCGCAGTGCCTTGCGCAAGTCCTCCACAGCCCCACTGCACCTGCGCCTCCAGCCTTTCCCACTCTCCTAACCCTAACCCTAACCCTAACCCTAAGGCTAAGGCTAAGGCTAAGGCTAATGTGAGGGGTGGCCCCAGTGTCACCCCATCAGCGGCCTAGCTGCCTGAAAAGACAAAGTAGTCCTGGCAGCAATCTTGGGGCAGCCCCGCAGTGCCTTGCGCAAGTCCTCCACAGCCCCACTGCACCTGCGCCTCCAGCCTTTCCCACTCTCCTAACCCTAACCCTAAGGCTAAGGCTAAGGCTAAGGCTAATGTGAGGGGTGGCCTCAGTGTCACCCCATCAGCGGCCTAGCTGCCTGAAAAGACAAAGTAGTCCTGGCAGCAATCTTGGGGCAGCCCCGCAGTGCCTTGCGCAAGTCCTCCACAGCCCCACTGCACCTGGGCCTCCAGCCTTTCCCACTCTCCTAACCCTAACCCTAACCCTAAGGCTAAGGCTAAGGCTAATGTGAGGGGTGGCCTCAGTGTCACCCCATCAGCGGCCTAGCTGCCTGAAAAGACAAAGTAGTCCTGGCAGCAATCTTGGGGCAGCCCCGCAGTGCCTTGCGCAAGTCCTCCACAGCCCCACTGCACCTGGGCCTCCAGCCTTTCCCACTCTCCTAACCCTAACCCTAACCCTAACCCTAACCCTAAGGCTAAGGCTAATGTGAGGGGTGGCCCCAGTGTCACCCCATCAGCGGCCTAGCTGCCTGAAAAGACAAAGTAGTCCTGGCAGCAATCTTGGGGCAGCCCCGCAGTGCCTTGCGCAAGTCCTCCACAGCCCCACTGCACTTGCGCCTCCAGCCTTTCCCACTCTCCTAACCCTAACCCTAACCCTAACCCTAACCCTAAGGCTAAGGCTAATGTGAGGGGTGGCCCCAGTGTCACCCCATCAGCGGCCTAGCTGCCTGAAAAGACAAAGTAGTCCTGGCAGCAATCTTGGGGCAGCCCCGCAGTGCCTTGCGCAAGTCCTCCACAGCCCCACTGCACCTGCGCCTCCAGCCTTTCCCACTCTCCTAACCCTAACCCTAACCCTAAGGCTAAGGCTAAGGCTAAGGCTAAGGCTAATGGGAGGGGTGGCCTCAGTGTCACCCCATCAGCGGCCTAGCTGCCTGAAAAGACAAAGTAGTCCTGGCAGCAATCTTGGGGCAGCCCCGCAGTGCCTTGCGCAAGTCCTCCACAGCCCCACTGCACCTGGGCCTCCAGCCTTTCCCACTCTCCTAACCCTAACCCTAACCCTAACCCTAACCCTAACCCTAAGGCTAAGGCTAATGTGAGGGGTGGCCTCAGTGTCACCCCATCAGCAGCCTAGCTGCCTGAAAAGACAAAGTAGTCCTGGCAGCAATCTTGGGGCAGCCCCGCAGTGCCTTGCACAAGTCCTCCACAGCCCCACTGCACCTGCGCCTCCAGCCTTTCCCACTCTCCTAACCCTAACCCTAAGCCTAACCCTAAGGCTAAGGCTAAGGCTAACGTGAGGGGTGGCCCCAGTGTCACCCCATCAGCGGCCTAGCTGCCTGAAAAGACAAAGTAGTCCTGGCAGCAATCTTGGGGCAGCCCCGCAGTGCCTTGCGCAAGTCCTCCACAGCCCCACTGCACCTGGGCCTCCAGCCTTTCCCACTCTCCTAACCCTAACCCTAACCCTAAGGCTAAGGCTAAGGCTAATGTGAGGGGTGGCCTCAGTGTCACCCCATCAGCGGCCTAGCTGCCTGAAAAGACAAAGTAGTCCTGGCAGCAATCTTGGGGCAGCCCCGCAGTGCCTTGCGCAAGTCCTCCACAGCCCCACTGCACCTGGGCCTCCAGCCTTTCCCACTCTCCTAACCCTAACCCTAACCCTAACCCTAAGGCTAAGGCTAATGTGAGGGGTGGCCTCAGTGTCACCCCATCAGCGGCCTAGCTGCCTGAAAAGACAAAGTAGTCCTGGCAGCAATCTTGGGGCAGCCCCGCAGTGCCTTGCGCAAGTCCTCCACAGCCCCACTGCACCTGCGCCTCCAGCCTTTCCCACTCTCCTAACCCTAACCCTAACCCTAAGGCTAAGGCTAAGGCTAATGTGAGGGGTGGCCCCAGTGTCACCCCATCAGCGGCCTAGCTGCCTGAAAAGACAAAGTAGTCCTGGCAGCAATCTTGGGGCAGCCCCGCAGTGCCTTGCGCAAGTCCTCCACAGCCCCACTGCACTTGGGCCTCCAGCCTTTCCCACTCTCCTAACCCTAACCCTAACCCTAACCCTAAGGCTAAGGCTAAGGCTAATGTGAGGGGTGGCCCCAGTGTCACCCCATCAGCGGCCTAGCTGCCTGAAAAGACAAAGTAGTCCTGGCAGCAATCTTGGGGCAGCCCCGCAGTGCCTTGCGCAAGTCCTCCACAGCCCCACTGCACCTGGGCCTCCAGCCTTTCCCACTCTCCTAACCCTAACCCTAACCCTAAGGCTAAGGCTAAGGCTAATGGGAGGGGTGGCCCCAGTGTCACCCCATCAGCGGCCTAGCTGCCTGAAAAGACAAAGTAGTCCTGGCAGCAATCTTGGGGCAGCCCCGCAGTGCCTTGCGCAAGTCCTCCACAGCCCCACTGCACCTGCGCCTCCAGCCTTTCCCACTCTCCTAACCCTAACCCTAACCCTAACCCTAACCCTAAGGCTAAGGCTAACGTGAGGGGTGGCCCCAGTGTCACCCCATCAGCGGCCTAGCTGCCTGAAAAGACAAAGTAGTCCTGGCAGCAATCTTGGGGCAGCCCCACAGTGCCTTGCGCAAGTCCTCCACAGCCCCACTGCACCTGGGCCTCCAGCCTTTCCCACTCTCCTAACCCTAACCCTAACCCTAACCCTAAGTCTAAGGCTAAGGCTAATGTGAGGGGTGGCCTCAGTGTCACCCCATCAGCGGCCTAGCTGCCTGAAAAGACAAAGTAGTCCTGGCAGCAATCTTGGGGCAGCCCCGCAGTGCCTTGCGCAAGTCCTCCACAGCCCCACTGCACCTGCGCCTCCAGCCTTTCCCACTCTCCTAACCCTAACCCTAACCCTAACCCTAACCCTAAGGCTAAGGCTAATGTGAGGGGTGGCCTCAGTGTCACCCCATCAGCGGCCTAGCTGCCTGAAAAGACAAAGTAGTCCTGGCAGCAATCTTGGGGCAGCCCCGCAGTGCCTTGCGCAAGTCCTCCACAGCCCCACTGCACCTGCGCCTCCAGCCTTTCCCACTCTCCTAACCCTAACCCTAACCCTAACCCTAACCCTAACCCTAACCCTAAGGCTAAGGCTAATGTGAGGGGTGGCCCCAGTGTCACCCCATCAGCGGCCTAGCTGCCTGAAAAGACAAAGTAGTCCTGGCAGCAATCTTGGGGCAGCCCCGCAGTGCCTTGCGCAAGTCCTCCACAGCCCCACTGCACCTGCGCCTCCAGCCTTTCCCACTCTCCTAACCCTAACCCTAACCCTAACCCTAAGGCTAAGGCTAAGGCTAATGTGAGGGGTGGCCCCAGTGTCACCCCATCAGCGGCCTAGCTGCCTGAAAAGACAAAGTAGTCCTGGCAGCAATCTTGGGGCAGCCCCGCAGTGCCTTGCGCAAGTCCTCCACAGCCCCACTGCACCTGCGCCTCCAGCCTTTCCCACTCTCCTAACCCTAACCCTAACCCTAAGGCTAAGGCTAAGGCTAATGTGAGGGGTGGCCCCAGTGTCACCCCATCAGCGGCCTAGCTGCCTGAAAAGACAAAGTAGTCCTGGCAGCAATCTTGGGGCAGCCCCGCAGTGCCTTGCGCAAGTCCTCCACAGCCCCACTGCACCTGCGCCTCCAGCCTTTCCCACTCTCCTAACCCTAACCCTAACCCTAACCCTAACCCTAAGGCTAAGGCTAAGGCTAATGTGAGGGGTGGCCCCAGTGTCACCCCATCAGCGGCCTAGCTGCCTGAAAAGACAAAGTAGTCCTGGCAGCAATCTTGGGGCAGCCCCGCAGTGCCTTGCGCAAGTCCTCCACAGCCCCACTGCACCTGCGCCTCCAGCCTTTCCCACTCTCCTAACCCTAACCCTAACCCTAAGGCTAAGGCTAAGGCTAATGTGAGGGGTGGCCTCAGTGTCACCCCATCAGCGGCCTAGCTGCCTGAAAAGACAAAGTAGTCCTGGCAGCAATCTTGGGGCAGCCCCGCAGTGCCTTGCGCAAGTCCTCCACAGCCCCACTGCACCTGGGCCTCCAGCCTTTCCCACTCTCCTAACCCTAACCCTAACCCTAACCCTAAGGCTAAGGCTAAGGCTAATGGGAGGGGTGGCCTCAGTGTCACCCCATCAGCGGCCTAGCTGCCTGAAAAGACAAAGTAGTCCTGGCAGCAATCTTGGGGCAGCCCCGCAGTGCCTTGCGCAAGTCCTCCACAGCCCCACTGCACCTGCGCCTCCAGCCTTTCCCACTCTCCTAACCCTAACCCTAACCCTAACCCTAACCCTAAGGCTAAGGCTAATGTGAGGGGTGGCCCCAGTGTCACCCCATCAGCGGCCTAGCTGCCTGAAAAGACAAAGTAGTCCTGGCAGCAATCTTGGGGCAGCCCCGCAGTGCCTTGCGCAAGTCCTCCACAGCCCCACTGCACTTGGGCCTCCAGCCTTTCCCACTCTCCTAACCCTAACCCTAACCCTAACCCTAACCCTAACCCTAAGGCTAAGGCTAATGTGAGGGGTGGCCCCAGTGTCACCCCATCAGCGGCCTAGCTGCCTGAAAAGACAAAGTAGTCCTGGCAGCAATCTTGGGGCAGCCCCGCAGTGCCTTGCGCAAGTCCTCCACAGCCCCACTGCACCTGGGCCTCCAGCCTTTCCCACTCTCCTAACCCTAACCCTAAGGCTAAGGCTAAGGCTAAGGCTAATGGGAGGGGTGGCCCCAGTGTCACCCCATCAGCGGCCTAGCTGCCTGAAAAGACAAAGTAGTCCTGGCAGCAATCTTGGGGCAGCCCCGCAGTGCCTTGCGCAAGTCCTCCACAGCCCCACTGCACCTGGGCCTCCAGCCTTTCCCACTCTCCTAACCCTAACCCTAACCCTAACCCTAACCCTAAGGCTAAGGCTAACGTGAGGGGTGGCCCCAGTGTCACCCCATCAGCGGCCTAGCTGCCTGAAAAGACAAAGTAGTCCTGGCAGCAATCTTGGGGCAGCCCCGCAGTGCCTTGCGCAAGTCCTCCACAGCCCCACTGCACCTGCGCCTCCAGCCTTTCCCACTCTCCTAACCCTAACCCTAACCCTAACCCTAACCCTAAGGCTAAGGCTAAGGCTAATGTGAGGGGTGGCCTCAGTGTCACCCCATCAGCGGCCTAGCTGCCTGAAAAGACAAAGTAGTCCTGGCAGCAATCTTGGGGCAGCCCCGCAGTGCCTTGCGCAAGTCCTCCACAGCCCCACTGCACCTGGGCCTCCAGCCTTTCCCACTCTCCTAACCCTAACCCTAACCCTAAGGCTAAGGCTAAGGCTAATGTGAGGGGTGGCCTCAGTGTCACCCCATCAGCGGCCTAGCTGCCTGAAAAGACAAAGTAGTCCTGGCAGCAATCTTGGGGCAGCCCCGCAGTGCCTTGCGCAAGTCCTCCACAGCCCCACTGCACCTGGGCCTCCAGCCTTTCCCACTCTCCTAACCCTAACCCTAACCCTAACCCTAAGGCTAAGGCTAATGTGAGGGGTGGCCTCAGTGTCACCCCATCAGCGGCCTAGCTGCCTGAAAAGACAAAGTAGTCCTGGCAGCAATCTTGGGGCAGCCCCGCAGTGCCTTGCGCAAGTCCTCCACAGCCCCACTGCACCTGGGCCTCCAGCCTTTCCCACTCTCCTAACCCTAACCCTAACCCTAAGGCTAAGGCTAAGGCTAATGTGAGGGGTGGCCCCAGTGTCACCCCATCAGCGGCCTAGCTGCCTGAAAAGACAAAGTAGTCCTGGCAGCAATCTTGGGGCAGCCCCGCAGTGCCTTGCGCAAGTCCTCCACAGCCCCACTGCACTTGGGCCTCCAGCCTTTCCCACTCTCCTAACCCTAACCCTAACCCTAACCCTAAGGCTAAGGCTAAGGCTAATGTGAGGGGTGGCCCCAGTGTCACCCCATCAGCGGCCTAGCTGCCTGAAAAGACAAAGTAGTCCTGGCAGCAATCTTGGGGCAGCCCCGCAGTGCCTTGCGCAAGTCCTCCACAGCCCCACTGCACCTGGGCCTCCAGCCTTTCCCACTCTCCTAACCCTAACCCTAAGGCTAAGGCTAAGGCTAAGGCTAATGGGAGGGGTGGCCCCAGTGTCACCCCATCAGCGGCCTAGCTGCCTGAAAAGACAAAGTAGTCCTGGCAGCAATCTTGGGGCAGCCCCGCAGTGCCTTGCGCAAGTCCTCCACAGCCCCACTGCACCTGCGCCTCCAGCCTTTCCCACTCTCCTAACCCTAACCCTAACCCTAACCCTAACCCTAAGGCTAAGGCTAATGTGAGGGGTGGCCCCAGTGTCACCCCATCAGCGGCCTAGCTGCCTGAAAAGACAAAGTAGTCCTGGCAGCAATCTTGGGGCAGCCCCACAGTGCCTTGCGCAAGTCCTCCACAGCCCCACTGCACCTGGGCCTCCAGCCTTTCCCACTCTCCTAACCCTAACCCTAACCCTAACCCTAAGTCTAAGGCTAAGGCTAATGTGAGGGGTGGCCTCAGTGTCACCCCATCAGCGGCCTAGCTGCCTGAAAAGACAAAGTAGTCCTGGCAGCAATCTTGGGGCAGCCCCGCAGTGCCTTGCGCAAGTCCTCCACAGCCCCACTGCACCTGGGCCTCCAGCCTTTCCCACTCTCCTAACCCTAACCCTAACCCTAACCCTAACCCTAAGGCTAAGGCTAATGTGAGGGGTGGCCTCAGTGTCACCCCATCAGCGGCCTAGCTGCCTGAAAAGACAAAGTAGTCCTGGCAGCAATCTTGGGGCAGCCCCGCAGTGCCTTGCGCAAGTCCTCCACAGCCCCACTGCACCTGCGCCTCCAGCCTTTCCCACTCTCCTAACCCTAACCCTAACCCTAACCCTAACCCTAACCCTAACCCTAAGGCTAAGGCTAATGTGAGGGGTGGCCCCAGTGTCACCCCATCAGCGGCCTAGCTGCCTGAAAAGACAAAGTAGTCCTGGCAGCAATCTTGGGGCAGCCCCGCAGTGCCTTGCGCAAGTCCTCCACAGCCCCACTGCACCTGCGCCTCCAGCCTTTCCCACTCTCCTAACCCTAACCCTAACCCTAACCCTAAGGCTAAGGCTAAGGCTAATGTGAGGGGTGGCCCCAGTGTCACCCCATCAGCGGCCTAGCTGCCTGAAAAGACAAAGTAGTCCTGGCAGCAATCTTGGGGCAGCCCCGCAGTGCCTTGCGCAAGTCCTCCACAGCCCCACTGCACCTGCGCCTCCAGCCTTTCCCACTCTCCTAACCCTAACCCTAACCCTAAGGCTAAGGCTAAGGCTAATGTGAGGGGTGGCCCCAGTGTCACCCCATCAGCGGCCTAGCTGCCTGAAAAGACAAAGTAGTCCTGGCAGCAATCTTGGGGCAGCCCCGCAGTGCCTTGCGCAAGTCCTCCACAGCCCCACTGCACCTGCGCCTCCAGCCTTTCCCACTCTCCTAACCCTAACCCTAACCCTAACCCTAACCCTAAGGCTAAGGCTAAGGCTAATGTGAGGGGTGGCCCCAGTGTCACCCCATCAGCGGCCTAGCTGCCTGAAAAGACAAAGTAGTCCTGGCAGCAATCTTGGGGCAGCCCCGCAGTGCCTTGCGCAAGTCCTCCACAGCCCCACTGCACCTGCGCCTCCAGCCTTTCCCACTCTCCTAACCCTAACCCTAACCCTAAGGCTAAGGCTAAGGCTAATGTGAGGGGTGGCCTCAGTGTCACCCCATCAGCGGCCTAGCTGCCTGAAAAGACAAAGTAGTCCTGGCAGCAATCTTGGGGCAGCCCCGCAGTGCCTTGCGCAAGTCCTCCACAGCCCCACTGCACCTGCGCCTCCAGCCTTTCCCACTCTCCTAACCCTAACCCTAACCCTAACCCTAAGGCTAAGGCTAAGGCTAATGGGAGGGGTGGCCTCAGTGTCACCCCATCAGCGGCCTAGCTGCCTGAAAAGACAAAGTAGTCCTGGCAGCAATCTTGGGGCAGCCCCGCAGTGCCTTGCGCAAGTCCTCCACAGCCCCACTGCACCTGCGCCTCCAGCCTTTCCCACTCTCCTAACCCTAACCCTAACCCTAACCCTAACCCTAAGGCTAAGGCTAATGTGAGGGGTGGCCCCAGTGTCACCCCATCAGCGGCCTAGCTGCCTGAAAAGACAAAGTAGTCCTGGCAGCAATCTTGGGGCAGCCCCGCAGTGCCTTGCGCAAGTCCTCCACAGCCCCACTGCACTTGGGCCTCCAGCCTTTCCCACTCTCCTAACCCTAACCCTAACCCTAACCCTAACCCTAACCCTAAGGCTAAGGCTAATGTGAGGGGTGGCCCCAGTGTCACCCCATCAGCGGCCTAGCTGCCTGAAAAGACAAAGTAGTCCTGGCAGCAATCTTGGGGCAGCCCCGCAGTGCCTTGCGCAAGTCCTCCACAGCCCCACTGCACCTGGGCCTCCAGCCTTTCCCACTCTCCTAACCCTAACCCTAAGGCTAAGGCTAAGGCTAAGGCTAATGGGAGGGGTGGCCCCAGTGTCACCCCATCAGCGGCCTAGCTGCCTGAAAAGACAAAGTAGTCCTGGCAGCAATCTTGGGGCAGCCCCGCAGTGCCTTGCGCAAGTCCTCCACAGCCCCACTGCACCTGGGCCTCCAGCCTTTCCCACTCTCCTAACCCTAACCCTAACCCTAACCCTAACCCTAAGGCTAAGGCTAACGTGAGGGGTGGCCCCAGTGTCACCCCATCAGCGGCCTAGCTGCCTGAAAAGACAAAGTAGTCCTGGCAGCAATCTTGGGGCAGCCCCGCAGTGCCTTGCGCAAGTCCTCCACAGCCCCACTGCACCTGGGCCTCCAGCCTTTCCCACTCTCCTAACCCTAACCCTAACCCTAACCCTAACCCTAAGGCTAAGGCTAAGGCTAATGTGAGGGGTGGCCTCAGTGTCACCCCATCAGCGGCCTAGCTGCCTGAAAAGACAAAGTAGTCCTGGCAGCAA
Organism: Struthio camelus; assembly: GCF_040807025.1. NCBI lineage: Eukaryota > Metazoa > Chordata > Aves > Struthioniformes > Struthionidae > Struthio > Struthio camelus. The sequence goes on along the minus strand of NC_090948.1, from coordinate 28,217,562 downwards.
TCTTGGGGCAGCCCCGCAGTGCCTTGCGCAAGTCCTCCACAGCCCCACTGCACCTGGGCCTCCAGCCTTTCCCACTCTCCTAACCCTAACCCTAACCCTAACCCTAACCCTAAGGCTAAGGCTAATGTGAGGGGTGGCCTCAGTGTCACCCCATCAGCGGCCTAGCTGCCTGAAAAGACAAAGTAGTCCTGGCAGCAATCTTGGGGCAGCCCCGCAGTGCCTTGCGCAAGTCCTCCACAGCCCCACTGCACCTGCGCCTCCAGCCTTTCCCACTCTCCTAACCCTAACCCTAACCCTAACCCTAACCCTAACCCTAAGGCTAAGGCTAAGGCTAATGTGAGGGGTGGCCCCAGTGTAACCCCATCAGCGGCCTAGCTGCCTGAAAAGACAAAGTAGTCCTGGCAGCAATCTTGGGGCAGCCCCGCAGTGCCTTGCGCAAGTCCTCCACAGCCCCACTGCACCTGCGCCTCCAGCCTTTCCCACTCTCCTAACCCTAACCCTAACCCTAACCCTAAGGCTAAGGCTAAGGCTAATGTGAGGGGTGGCCTCAGTGTCACCCCATCAGCGGCCTAGCTGCCTGAAAAGACAAAGTAGTCCTGGCAGCAATCTTGGGGCAGCCCCGCAGTGCCTTGCGCAAGTCCTCCACAGCCCCACTGCACCTGCGCCTCCAGCCTTTCCCACTCTCCTAACCCTAACCCTAACCCTAACCCTAAGGCTAAGGCTAAGGCTAATGTGAGGGGTGGCCCCAGTGTCACCCCATCAGCGGCCTAGCTGCCTGAAAAGACAAAGTAGTCCTGGCAGCAATCTTGGGGCAGCCCCGCAGTGCCTTGCGCAAGTCCTCCACAGCCCCACTGCACCTGCGCCTCCAGCCTTTCCCACTCTCCTAACCCTAACCCTAACCCTAACCCTAACCCTAACCCTAAGGCTAAGGCTAATGGGAGGGGTGGCCCCAGTGTCACCCCATCAGCGGCCTAGCTGCCTGAAAAGACAAAGTAGTCCTGGCAGCAATCTTGGGGCAGCCCCGCAGTGCCTTGCGCAAGTCCTCCACAGCCCCACTGCACCTGGGCCTCCAGCCTTTCCCACTCTCCTAACCCTAACCCTAACCCTAAGGCTAAGGCTAAGGCTAATGTGAGGGGTGGCCCCAGTGTCACCCCATCAGCGGCCTAGCTGCCTGAAAAGACAAAGTAGTCCTGGCAGCAATCTTGGGGCAGCCCCGCAGTGCCTTGCGCAAGTCCTCCACAGCCCCACTGCACCTGGGCCTCCAGCCTTTCCCACTCTCCTAACCCTAACCCTAACCCTAACCCTAAGGCTAAGGCTAATGTGAGGGGTGGCCCCAGTGTCACCCCATCAGCGGCCTAGCTGCCTGAAAAGACAAAGTAGTCCTGGCAGCAATCTTGGGGCAGCCCCGCAGTGCCTTGCGCAAGTCCTCCACAGCCCCACTGCACCTGCGCCTCCAGCCTTTCCCACTCTCCTAACCCTAACCCTAACCCTAAGGCTAAGGCTAAGGCTAATGTGAGGGGTGGCCCCAGTGTCACCCCATCAGCGGCCTAGCTGCCTGAAAAGACAAAGTAGTCCTGGCAGCAATCTTGGGGCAGCCCCGCAGTGCCTTGCGCAAGTCCTCCACAGCCCCACTGCACCTGCGCCTCCAGCCTTTCCCACTCTCCTAACCCTAACCCTAACCCTAACCCTAAGGCTAAGGCTAATGGGAGGGGTGGCCCCGGTGTCACCCCATCAGCGGCCTAGCTGCCTGAAAAGACAAAGTAGTCCTGGCAGCAATCTTGGGGCAGCCCCGCAGTGCCTTGCGCAAGTCCTCCACAGCCCCACTGCACCTGCGCCTCCAGCCTTTCCCACTCTCCTAACCCTAACCCTAACCCTAAGGCTAAGGCTAAGGCTAATGGGAGGGGTGGCCTCAGTGTCACCCCATCAGCGGCCTAGCTGCCTGAAAAGACAAAGTAGTCCTGGCAGCAATCTTGGGGCAGCCCCGCAGTGCCTTGCGCAAGTCCTCCACAGCCCCACTGCACCTGGGCCTCCAGCCTTTCCCACTCTCCTAACCCTAACCCTAACCCTAAGGCTAAGGCTAAGGCTAATGTGAGGGGTGGCCTCAGTGTCACCCCATCAGCG